>NC_049984.1:1553299-1576412 GCF_000003815.2 Branchiostoma floridae
CGCATAGGCTGTTGTGAGACATAAGGTTAGAGCAGCAGAATGAAGAAAGGAACAAGGACATATCACGTCAAGGACAAAAGGTATTTTAGAAAAAATTCTGCTGCAGTACCAGAGTCACACAACAGAGGGCGAGAATCAACATTGAGAGAGAGAGTGAGAGAGAGAGAGGGAGAGAGAGAGAGGGAGAGAGAGAGAGGGAGAGAGAGAGGGAGAGAGAGAGAGGGAGAGAGAGAGAGAGAGAGAGGGAGAGAGAGAGGGAGAGAGAGAGAGAGGGAGAGAGAGAGAGAGAGAGAGAGAGGGAGAGAGAGAGGGAGAGAGAGAGAGAGAGACATAGGGAGAGGGGGAGAGAGAGGGGGAGAGAAAGAGAGAGAGAGAGAGAACAGAAAGAAAGACCAGAAGTAGTTCTGAACAGTACAACAGGGTATGAACGTGGCCTGTCCCTAGTGCTGAAACCAATGCAGTTATTATTGAAGGAAAAAGCTATCAAAAAGTAAGTACTTTGCCTGCACCAAGGCGTGGCACACACGGCTGCATATAGACGGGCTGATCTCACGAGGTGTGAGCGTGTTAATCGCTAACATGTCTCCGCCAGCAGGGGGAATAGTTGGTGTGCATCACCCGCATCTTATTCCTTTCAGCCGGAAATAACGGCAGTGCCGAGGTGAACTCAATACAGGGCGAGATCTGAACAACGCCATTTGGTAGAAAGTTTGTCAGAAATATGTACTTCAGGACTGAATCTGTACAGTATTGCCTTGCAGGGAAATTCAGAAACGATCTTTGTGTCGCCTGGATTCACACAAAATGATACAATATTGTTGAAGTGGACCTTACGAAAGTCACTGTACTTTTGTTGTAGATATCATATGTTGAGAGGTATCACGAGTAGTCTGCGACAAAAACGTGTCTTAACTACTCTGTAGTAACGTCACACCGTCACCTGAACACATTTTTGGTCATTTCTCTACACCACGGTGCTGTTTACGTTATGCAATGCAGATATTTTCGAAAGAAAAGAGTACATCGGGGTATGTATCGACAGCCACGGCGGCTGTATCGTGCCTACTCCAATGCCATATCACGTTCCACTCAGGGCGGTCTGATTTCATCACCATGGTTCTCGAAAGTTTTATGTGGGTTTTGGAAACTTTTAAGTGACCGTGTAAACATTTGGTGGCAAATAAGGGATTTTATAAAGAACCGAGATTTTCTCAAGCAAACGGACATAGCAAATTCATCCCGGCTTGGCAAACGGAATGCTCTTTTTGTAAGTAATAACCAAATTCAATTACATTCGGTGATCTGATTTTCCTTACATGGCACTCCTAGTAAAATCAACAGAAGAGCGCATAGAAATATAATATTTCTCTCACTTTCCCGGGTCCTATACACACACACTAGGTTTGCTCTTTTGATAACTTGATATGTGAACAACATGTAAGGAAATTATCTATAAAATACGTAATAGATGAACTTTAGAAAAGGAAGAGTGGTGGCCGATTAAAAAGAGAAGGTACTGAATAGTCAAGGAAGTGGAAACGTAGGTACGTACTCAGACAGACGGCTGCGAGCATGCGCACGGCAGCTTCAGGAGGGTCACATCCGGGGAAGAAGGGCTGGCAGATGTACTCAGCAAACGTCAGGGCAACGATAGCCTGGGACGTCGGTCTGTAACCATGGTAACAAAGGTATCATGTTAAACTTTGCTGTCAGGGCAACGATAGCGTGGGACGTAGGTCTGTAACCATGGTAACAAAGGTATCATGTTAAAGTAAACTGTCATGGTAACGATAGCGTGGGACGTCGGTCTGTTACCATGGTAACAAAGGTATTATGTTAAACTTTTCTGTTATGGCAACGATAGCCTGGGCGTCGCTCTGAAACCATGGTAACGAGGATATTATGTCACAGTCAGGGCTGGGACATAGATCTGTAACCATGGTAATAAGGATATCCTGTTACAATTTACTATCTGATGTCAGCCTGTATCCATGGCAACGAGGATATCATGTTACAGATCACTGTCGGGACAACGGTGGCCTGGGACGTCGGCGGTAGCTACTAGGATATAAACCCACTTGGTAGTATAAGACACCCGCATGTTGCTTTAAACACCCACTTGTTACTTTAAGACACCCACCTTTTACTTCAAGTTTTCCACCTGCTTCTCAATAAAACTAATTTCAAGCCGCAGGTTTCTTTAAGATAGCCCATATGTTACTTCAAGTCAACCACCTGTTACATTAATTCTACGCACCTGTTACGTTACCAAAAATAACTACCTGTAATGTCATATAAACTAAAAACCATTCTTACTTGAGACACCAACATTTGTCATAAAGACAACAATCTGCTACTTTTAGATGCCCACCTGTTACTCTAAGAGATCTCCCGTTACTTAGAGACCCTCACCTGATGATAAGGAGCGCTATCCACAGCCTGAGGAAGGCCGGCAGCGGTCCGAACACCTCCAGGATGTAGGCGTAGTCTCCGCCGGACTTGGTGATGCAGGTGCCGAGCTCGGCGTAGCACAGCGCGCCTACGGTGGAGAACACCCCGCACAGCGACCACACCACCAGCGAGAGCCCCACCTTCAAGTAGATAGTACATAGCAGGGTTGTAGCCAGCACCTGTCCTTCATTCTTTTGAAGGAATTTTGCAGCTGGGGACTGAAAAAAGTTTTCCCCATTCTGTCCCCTAGGGCAGACAAAAATTGATATATAAAGATATAAAAAAACTGAAACCCATGTGTTCTTCTTCACCAAAACAGATGCCATTGAACAGCTTAGTCTACAAGCCAAACTTCATCCTCAAAATGTAGGAAATAGTGTTTCAGAGGGTCTTGATTTAAAAATTTTCTGGGACCCAGACCCCCTAGAAATGACGCGCAACGTCACGCCATGCCTTCGGTGCTTGATAGGATTCCCATTCAAAATCAAGGGGACTGAAAATGATTTCAGGCTGGCTACAACCCTGGTACATAGGCATGCTCAGGAAAGACACAGGCCTTGAGGTTCACAGGCTACAACAAGCACTGATTGACAGAGACACGTGGTCTGCCATCACAACTCGAGTCCGGAGAGACTCGCCTTAAGAAAGTAAGCAAGCAGGTGGCGACATCAACAACAGAAACACTAGAATCAAACATCATCTGACCAAAATCAAAGCAAGGACAAACTAATACAAGAACAGTCCTATCCCCTACATCCCTTCTGAATGGGAAGTAGCTGTACATTAAACATGTTAGCTGTTGTGAGCAATCTATGACCGCGTGCTGTACACGTAAACAGCACCTTATCTGTTCTGAATCTGCTTTAAGATGGAACTGATTTGTGCTTAAAAGAATACAAATATCGTTCAAATGGCTACATTGTACCACTGGTAAGCATTAATCTGCCTAAGAAATCATCGATTAGCTTTCGTATTCATCTTTATAAGCTATGCCGCGATATACTTTGACGATGATGATTAGATAGTCCATGTATCCATTCATTGAGAGAGTGCGATACAAGAGGCTATCCGTGTGTGAAAGAACATGCAAACAATGTACGTCAAACGAGGTGGAAGACGAAACACATTTTATGTCAAACTGCTCTTCCTATAATCAAGAAAGAAAAGAGCTGTTCAAAGAGGCCATCAAATTCCACCCAAACTTCCTCACATTCACTGACAAAAAGAAAACAGTTCTCCTTTTAACATCACAAAACCCACACATAATAGAAAAGGTGGGATCTTTCGTCTTCCACTGTCTTCGAAAAAGGAGTCGAACCCAATAACCCAGGATCTAGAGTTAGCTTTTACTAGTTTTAGACTAGAGTAGACACTTATGATATTGTATTTTACACTGTTTGAATCTTTTATGTTACCTGCAATTAGCCCACGGGCAAGAATTTGCAATAAAACTTTACAATTGATTTACCGATCCGGCGTTCTCCAGGACCCCCTTCGGCGACACGAAGATGCCCGAGCCGATGATGGTGCCGACGATGATCGTGACGCCGTTCAGCAGCGTGATCTTCCGCTTCAGCTCCACCGTGGAGTCCGGCGCGGTGTTCTCGGCGGCGGAGGCGACCTCTCCCGCCGGCCCGTCTTGGGTCTTCACGTCGGTCATCCTGGACCCGGATACTCGCCTCTACCGCTCAATGTTGCACGTCCTGAATATCCTTTAAGGCAACACTTTGTTTTTATCCAGTGGTCTTCTCTGAGATGCCGTAGAGCTTGACTAATGTTCTGTAGCAGCTCTGTAGTGGGACCACAACCGTACACGATCATAGAATAAACGTCTTTGCCTGTGGCGTTTCTACTGTAAGCGCGCAAAGGAAAGCCCACACCACCGCTTGCCTCGCAGATTTACAGCGCTCGCCCTGCTTACAAATCAAACCTGCGAATGTAAATACTGATGTTCTGCGCGCGCTACTTTTTCCCCTACCGTCCCAGAGGCAGCATGGAATGATGTCGAGGCAAATGAAATCCCACCTTAAGATCTCCTGCGAGTCAGGACCAGCTATTTCTGCTTATCACCAGCACGTCATGCTGACCCCAACTCCTTGACAGCAAAAACGCATAAACGCAACGGTGTCCGAGTAAGTGTTTCATCCAACGCAAGCGTACTCATCTCAGTGCACAGGAATTAAAATTA
Source organism: Branchiostoma floridae (assembly GCF_000003815.2). Taxonomy (NCBI): domain Eukaryota; kingdom Metazoa; phylum Chordata; class Leptocardii; order Amphioxiformes; family Branchiostomatidae; genus Branchiostoma; species Branchiostoma floridae. The sequence goes on from NC_049984.1 coordinate 1,557,939, forward strand.
TGTACAACCGCCTTGCGTTTAACCCTGAGTGAAGAGGAAGGAACCACTCAAATCGTTATGATTTATCTTGCACTGAAAGCAGCTTACGGTTATACCTTACAATTAGCGAACCAACAGAAATCATATCTTCAATCTGTGTGGGCGTGCGTCCAAAAAAATAGAAATTTTACAAGCCGTATTGAATGCTTCAGCGTTTTCTTGGTACATCCACGCTCATTTCCCCACCTCTTGTGTTGGCAAGGCCGCGATGACGTCACCGTTGTCATGGCGACAGCATCCGGAAAGGAATCATCCTCTGCGTCATCCATCATGCAGTGGGGAGATGCGATTGCGGCAAGTTTTTTTTTTGCGGAGTGAGAGGAGCCAATTACAGTCAGGTTTGACCTTTTGAGTCTTCGCCGCACTTAATTCTCGCACAGCTGCGGGCCACGAGAGTGATTTTCATTCAAGGTCGACGATTTTCATCCACGTTAAGAACTATGCGGGGCATTACTAAACATGTGGTGGTGCGTGATGTGGAACAGCTGTCATCAGTGCACTACTACCTACTCAGGAGCCTGCTATTTAAATATGCTAGTTTAATACTGTAAATGCATTTAAGGTCGCGGGGATTCAATTTCGCGGTAGCGGGAAAGATGACTTTTCGCGGTAACCCCAACGACTGCAGTCTAATACCATAAAAGATGACTTTTCGCGGTGGGTTTAAGTTCGCGGTAAAATGGTCACCGCGAAAACCGCGAACATTAATCCACCGCGAACATTTCTGCATTTACAATATCTTAGTGTTTCATAGATGTCAACGAGTCCCACAAGCTCTTGTGTGGTGCTAAATTTCATTCCATTCTAGTGTATCGCGGACGGAAATTAAAAAAAATAAACATCAACATTTTTTGGTCTTCTGGGTCTGTATCTGTACCTATATAGTCGGTATAACCGCCCTTCGGCGTAACACACCAGCCTACACTGACAAACCAATGATGAAAGAGATTTTAAAGGATATTTGTTCGTGAATTAAGATGTCGTCGTTTCTGATATCGTTTCCGATTTATACAGTGGCAATTGTCTTTTTACACATGAACTTTGAACCCTTTGGACGATGAATTCTGGTCCTTTTCACTGGGCACTCGCTGAGAGTCACTGAGAGCATTCTCAGTTCACTGACACGTGTATTTTGCCTGTCGTTCTAAGCATGACCATTGGGCTGACTGAACTTGATTGACTTCTTTTCCATTCTTACGGGGCCGATCGAAAGTAATTGCGCAGTTTGAGGGAAAACGTTTTACGTAAAACGAAAAAAAATCGATGAAAACCGTGACGCATTTCGCTGGCGGCGTAATTGTGACATCTGACCTGCCATGTGGAGAGAATCACTATCATCAGTTGATTTGCGTCATTTCCGGCTTCCGATCGATCATTTCCGCTACACGGAATAGGAATAACCAACATTTATCTGTCCAATTATCGTGTGGATTATTCGCCTAATCCTTGAAGCCTAGCAAGGACTCGATATGCGCTCGTCTCCAGCGCCATCGGTCGACATTTAAACAGATGTCAAATGATTCGAGACTTTCTTTGGACCTCTGTGACAGATATATGCACATAGTTAAGAGGTTGGAGTGCCACCTGTAGTCACGGCATAAGGATGAACTGAATTTGTTTTTCAAATTTACGAAGACCGCCGTTTCAACTTTTATGGGCATGGATATATTTGACTTGAGCATAAAGAAAACGTAAATATTGGATTTGTTTCCCCACATATAAAGAGACAAGAGTTAGATGTACTTTCTGCAGTCTACATACAAAAATATAGTCAGTATCGCATAAAGTAAAATTCCCAACGGTCCTCCTAAGTTTAAAACACCCAGAGTTGGTTATTTTCATCGCTTTGACATCGTCTGCGGTTGTTACATAGTGGTTAAGTATGGACACTTAAGTGCAACAATATGTTATCAGGCTATGTCATTGAAAGGGTCAGACACACGGAGGCAGCTAGGGATGATATACGGGTTCAATACCCGCGTTACGGGCCGCTAAATGTCACGGTGTGGAGAAGCATCTATCAGCTTGACACATCCTATCGCTCAGGTGACGCTACAGGTGTCAGCAACCACTGGTCATAGCACAACACACCTGTGGTATACAGGTGTCAATAGCCACTTGTCATTGCGCAACACACCTGTACACAGGTGTTAACAGCCACTCGTCATGGCACAGAACACCTGTGGTATACAGGTGTCAACAGCCACTTGTCGTGTCACAACACACCTGAGGTATACATGTGTCAACAGCCACTTGTCATGGCACAACGCACCTGTACACAGGCGTCAACAGCCACTCGTCGTGTCACAACACACCTGAGGTATACATGTGTCAACAGCCACTTGTCATGGCACAACGCACCTGTACACAGGCGTCAACAGCCACTCATGGCACAACACACCTGAGGTATACATGTGTCAACAGCCACTTGTCATGGCACAACGCACCTGTACACAGGCGTCAACAGCCACTCGTCATGGCACAACCTGGGCACAACATACCTGCATACAAGTGTCAACAGCTACTCGTTATTGAAGAACACACCTGACGTAGACAGGTGTTCAACAACATGTACGGCCACTCGTCATGCCACGTCAACGACCGAGTTCAGCCAAATCAGAAGTACCCCCGTCGTACACACATGAAGTCAGAGCGACACTCTGTTTCGTTGAGCAAGGTCAAAATCCTACATTCAGAACTTTCTTTGCAAGAGAAGTAAAAGAGGATGTGTACATCTAAGCTCACAGTCCACCAATGAACAGAGACGGGGGGTGACACAGGTTATCTGGCACCCACGTGTATGTATGACCCGTTGCTGCAGTCAATTCTAACCAATGTCACGTCCCGTCAAAGCTGCAGTAGACGGGCCATTCCGTAACGTCAGTCAAAAACGTGTGTAAGTTTATAAATAGAATGACCAACCATATAAATAGAATGACCATGACCAAGTACGGGCAGTAGAAACGTTTGCATTGTTTGCATAAAATGTTTCTGTTTATTGTGATGTTTCGTCAGCATATACTTAGACACCTTAGGTACATGTGCGTGTGTCTTGTTACAAGAAAATAGTAACACCGTTAACTACAAACCTAGGAACAAGTCGAAACCAACACATATGTTCTTGCCAAAACATCAAAGACACTGTTCACTGACCAAATATTGTTGTTACCTCCAAAGTTCATGTGTATTTGACGACAACGTTTAGGCCATCTAGCCGTTAATGAACAACGTGTGCTGTAACTGTTATTGCTGCTACAAAAACGTTGCTAGACCTTCTTATTCTCCCTTTCTGTAGAAGCATTTCCATGCAAAGTGGTGAAGCAAGATTGAACCTGCTTTGAGGAAGCCCAGGCATAAAGCATAGCGTGAAGTACAGTGGTTAAAAATGGCATGCATTTTAATATATAATGTTAGATAATTGACAGCTAAAAGCATACAATATATCGCATTAACTAAAGGCTAGTAAAGCATAACTAGTGGCAAATCTAAATGACGCACGATACATAGAGCACAAAGGCTATTTTAGGAACCTACGAGGAATCCCTTCACCATAAAAATCCTTTGTGTACAGAAGCGCATTAAGCAAATAGAACTCGTCAGTTGGCACCGATGCAGATATAATTAATAATAGATTGGGTGATAAGATACGAATTAGTGACGATGATTACACACCAATCAGCTGTATAAAAAGTTGAGGGCTTATCACAGTCCAACTGAAAAAGTGGATAGACTCAGTTTTATCTTCCGTGATGTGCTAGTTTGGACATGTGGTTAGATCCTACTACAAGGGACAGTCCCTGGAAGCCGGAAGAGAGGAAGACAGAAGAAAAGATGGGAAGATAACATAAGAGAGTGGACTGGCTTAAGCCAAGCGGAAGCGATGCGTATGGCAGAAGCTAGAGATAGATGGAAGAGGGCAGTGCAACAAGTAGTTATGGTGACCAAACGACCCACCAGAAGGTCAAGGGATAGGTGAGGTTAGGTGAGGTGATGTGCTAGTGTCTTAGATATTGGCATCGTCACTTCCGCTCTCCCTGTCCTCATCACTGTTGTCGTCATGGTCTGAGACGTCGTCCTCACTGTCCTCATGGTCTGAGACGTCGTCCTCACTGTCGTCATGGTCTGAGACGTTGTCCTCACTGTCCTCATGGTCTGAGACGTCGTCCTCACTGCCATCCTTGCTTCCGGATGAGTCTGAGAAAGTGTTGTTACCCCCGAGCCAATCTCTACATTGACGGGAACGTTCCTTGTATCCTGAAGGGTCACGACTCAGGCCCTTCGGGACCATCCTTGCCGTCAGGCAGTCTGTCCTAGCCACCTGCAAGCAATCTGGACTACCCAAGTCAACTAGCCACCCTCGCATGGGGGGAACCAGCCTGCCGGTGTCTACTACTAAAAGCCAGGAGTCTGTGTTTGGCTGGTACTGGAACACGTCAATCGCACCATCTTTCCTTTGGTCTTGAAGCCCGGCACTGTTTAAGGTAAAGAGGTATATAGTCCTGTCATACTCCAGCAGGGTTGCTGTTCTGAAGGTAAAAGAGGTTTTACCTGGCTGCCTCCACTTGCCTTGTGCAGGGTTGTACACCTCTACCCGAGTCGACGAACTGTCTCCCCATCTTTTGACGCAGTCTATACAATAGATGCTTCCCCTATGCGAGATGGCCTGAGGGTAAAGAGGCGGTCTGACCATGTCTGATGTCTTGCTCCAGGTGTTGTCTGTGACACTGAAGCTGTAGCAGCCTTCCTGACTTATCACATAGACACAGTCACCAAGAGCCACAGCACAAAGTTCTGAGCTCACGGGGCGGGGGAGGGGCGGTATGGACGTCCACTCATCACGGCTGGGGTCGTACCTCTCCGCTGTTTCCTTAGCGTCATCACCACCGATGGCATAGATGTACCCCTTCAGATACACCAGAGCACACCTGGAAACACAGTTACAGGAAAAGGTTACGAGCACGCATACCTACACGTGTGTTATCCAACTGTGTATCACTCACCCATAGTGCTTTGAAACCTATGAAGCTATGTAATCATGTGTATGTTCTTAATTCTGTAATAAAGTGACATGTATTTTAATTTTTTACTTCAAATTTAGTTTAGAAGCAAAATTAAAATGTGCCGATTTGCACCAAGTGATGTAGATACGATTTTATAGCACTTGACGTCAACACTAGGTCAAATTAAAGTTCGTTGGAAGTTGTTCTCGCCCCGTCCCGGCTGATGTCACACTTGCTTGCATGCGTCAACAGCACTCCAGTCAGAGAGCTGAAAATTCTGGTGAGTGAAATTTCATTCGTACACGCATTTGCTGTGTCTGCTAAGATGAATGAAACAACCTGCAGTTGCCTCCTACAAATGAAGGTTTCTTTTTCTTTTTCATACACTGTATTCTGTGATTTAGTTCGTAATACCATCTTGGTAGTCTTGTGGTTAAGCAGCATTTTGGCCGGATTTTTATTTCTTTTGCCCTCTTGCGTTAATTTTAGGGTCTCCAGAGGATGTCATCCATACAACTAAGTCAGTGCGGCCCTATTTCATGTAACTTACAACTCAGATGAACTTAAATGCTAGTACCTGAATCTGTGTGAGATCATGTCACACCTTGGCTCCCAGGTGTCCAACAGGTGGTTATACTCAAGAAAGTTCTTCGGCTTCTCGTCCCTTCTGTTCCGAGTATGAAAAAGACCCCCTGCCACATACAGCTCATCTCCGGGAGTCACTGCCATAGAATAGCCAAATATACTGTGAGGTTTATTCATTGTATACAACCTGCCTGTTGAAGGGTCGTAGCAAGGAGCAGAATAGTTGCAAACAGAATCTGGCTCTCTGAGGAAAATCTGCATTTCAGTTCGCTCCTGTCCCAGCCGCTGGGTTGTGCTGTCGCTATAATCCAACCTGATGTCGGTTGAAGGGCACTTCTTCTCCAGGTCCACAAGTTGTTTGGAGCTAAGGAAGGAACGACGGAAGGAACTGCAGAGGGTAGGAAGGTGTCTCAAGCGTACTTCTTGGTCAAATTCAACCCATCTCAGAGCAGCTTGGACAACGTTGTCTTCTGAGTTGGTCAGTAAATCATCCCTGGTGAGTAGCGACTGGAGCAGGGCAAGCGGCAACTGGAGAAAGGATGGTTGGAGCGCCACCTGGTCGAACCTGAGGGAATTACATGTTCAGTGGGTGATGTTAAGTATTGGTAACTAAGAGACATACATTGTGAGTGTATCATTTCTTACGTTAGTGCTTGTTATGTCGGCTATACAGATACAGGCACAGAAGCTGGAGTGTCATATGTGCTGAAGAGTAGTTATACTGACTATACATTAACACAAACAGAAGTTGGTGTGCTATGCCAAAGGGTGGTTATACCAGTCATGTAGATACAGATACAACTACCAGTAAAACATAGTTCATCACACAATGATACTGTGTGTAACAGCTATAATACTGACCTGGATGCGATGTACGTCGCACAGTAGTCTACTAGCACCAGGTCCCCTAGCATGTCAGCATACATCAACACATCTGTACAGTTGGACACGTCCAGATGGTTCTTCATGTATTCTGCTGCCTCTTTACAGACAAAATCCACCTAGAAGGAAGAAACATAGTAACACTTACTGAATGGTGATGGGTTCATCACACATATAAGAGCATATATATGAATGAATGAATGAATGATATTAATAATATTTATACCGAAAATTGTGTATTATTTGCATATATGGGAAAATACAACGCTCCCATTACCTACCTGTAGCAGTCTTGCTGCAGACATCACAGCCTGGACCTGGTCTGGCTCCGACTGAAGGCAGCCACTTTTGTCATAAATGTAGTCCAGAATGGTTGCCATGGCTACCGGACTCACATCCTGGATGCTGATCCTCTCCTGTTTGGCCTCCGCGTAGCCGCTGGTGAACATGCCGCGGAAGTAGGGACTGCAGGAGGCCAGGATGGCACGATGGCAGGGGAAACTGGAGGGGAAGATATTGTTTTATCCTACTTTTGTCCGTGGTAACACTGGGTTGTATGAATGCTCATTATCATTTAAGATGTTTGACAGTCCTGATCAAAACATTATGATCTAACATTATTAACAATCTTAAAAGTAAACCCATACGTAAGATGCAGTCATTTAGAGACTGTAAATTAAAGAGCAATTAGAGTGCCATGTAAAATCCTTGAAAATTTTCCTTTTCCATAAAAGTTTTGAAACTTTTTGCGTTAGAATATTTTTAGGATTTGCGAAAGGAACTAGGTTCTGGCTTGGCTGTCCCTGGGACACTGGCAGCTGGAACCCTTGCAAGCACAAAGCACCCTGGGACCAGAGTGAGTGGGCGATCTCCTCCACTAGTGCAATCCCGGCGGATTCCGCCATTGGCGCAATCCTGACCTGAAAAACGAGCCAGCAAATCTATGCTCATTTTCAGATATTTTGTAGGTTGTACCCTCAACTTCAACATACTAAATTCTTGTAAATTGTATCTGCAGCCTACTATACTATAGGTTTTGAATCGTCGAACCACCTCACTTTGGGGTCCTTAACCATGTAAATCCCCATAGGCGAAAAACTGTGTTCTGAGACCTTAAGGTTGAAATTTCATCGCATTATACGTCAGTCAGCTCTGCCCCCTCCCCCACCGATCTCACTTACCTTCTCCCTCCCACCTCCAGAACCACGCCTGTCAGCTCTGCCCCCCTCCCCCACCGATCTAACTTACCTTCTCCCTCCCACCTCCAGAACCACGTCAGTCAGCTCTGCCCGCTCCCCCACCGATCTAACTTACCTTCTCCCTCCCACCTCCAGAACCACGTCAGTCAGCTCTGCCCGCTCCCTCTGACTGTTCAGTTCACGGAGAACCTCACCGGCGTGCGCGTAGTTTGATCGGTTCATAATCACCAACGGTTTATGGGCAATGATCGAAAAATGTATCGGCGTGTGTCTGGCGTGAGGCGGGCGCTGGCGAAGCTCACTGTATGTCCACTTTGACCTATGAACTTCCTCCCCTTACCTAATTCTTCGCATAATATACTGCGCCGAAAGTTTGTCGGTATGACGAACAAATACTTGTACCTTTTTAGTCGGCCTGGTTTGCGAGGGTTTTACTTTAAAGCCTGAAATAGCAGGAACTCCTCAGGATGAACATGCTTCTAATATCTGATATCTGGTTACATACTTAAGCTGCAGAATCAAAGGAAATAATGTTAACGTTACACGTTTGTGTCTTAACTTTAATGTTCACCGGAAACAGTTTTGAAACGATATTTCAGATGTTAACCACGATAAAGGCACATTAAAACCGAGAACCTTCTATTCCTAACTTGACAAATCCGGCAAACTAACAAAAAAAAGTCCTACACTGTAACCGACAAACGCAAACAGTGTGTGGGTAATAAGGTGTCCGCACGAACTTCATAGGTCAAAGTCTGACAAAGTGAGCTTTGCAAACCATCACGCCACAACCCCATTGCTTCTTCGATTTTGGCTGCTAAAACATTGCTTATCATGAACGTATCAAACTCCGCGCACTCCGGTGAGGTTCTTTGTGAACTGAACAGTCAGAGGGAGCGCGCAGAGCTAGACTGACGTGGTTCTGGAGGTGGGAGGGAGAAGGTAAGTTAGATCGGTGGGGGAGGGGGGCAGAGCTGACTGACGTGGTTCTGGAGGTGGGAGGGAGAAGGTAAGTTAGATCGGTGGGGGAGGGGGGCAGAGCAGACTGACGTGGTTCTGGGGGTGGGAGGGAGAAGGTAAGTTAGATCGGTGGGGGAGCGGGCAGAGCTGACTGACGTGGTTCTGGAGGTGGGAGGGAGAAGGTAAGTTAGATCGGTGGGGGAGGGGGGCAGAGCTGACTGACGTGGTTCTGGAGGTGGGAGGGAGAAGAAGGTAAGTTAGATCGGTTGGGGAGGGGGGCAGAGCTGACTGACGTGCTTCTGGAGGTGGGAGGGAGAAGGTACGTATTAGTAAGTTTGTTATCAGTGGGGGGGGGGGGGCGGTTGTCTTCGAGATTCTGCTACATGCATAGCAGAACACAGTTTTCAGAAAAACAAGGTGACCGGCTTCGATGCAGTAATTAGAAAGGACAGTTTGAGTTTAGGGTACAAGCCTCATGAGGCGCATTATGTAGTACTAGTAGCCCGTAGTGTCATGGCGAGGTGGATAAAAGACCTATGGTGGTATCAGGGAATGCTTAACTTCCCTACAGAGAAGGATCATCTTTGAAGACTGAAATTTAAAAAAAAGTGAGAGAATAAAAACCACAGTAATGCTATGCATTGCAAAACTAGATATGATTTAAACGCAATGCATTATTAGGCTGAGAAGGCTTGTATAGAGGCTTGACTGTGTGTTTGCAGAAAAATTTTCCAAATTGCAGATCAAAATTTTGACTTTCTGCAATATTGCAGAACACCGAAAAAAAGTATTTTGACCACTGTGTACGAATTGTAAAACCTTCATAAATTATCCAAATCATAGTCTCAAAGTCGACACCTTCTTTGACCATGTAGCATACTAGTAGGTTATATCTGGCTTCCTCTCAAGTTTAGGCATTGTACTTAGCCTTCAACAAGTTAAGCTATATAACGGGGAATACTGCTTTATGTACCCGCAACCCCGGGGGTGTTGGATCAATACTGTATTCCGAGTGCCACACCTGGCCCGCGCGCCAAAGCCAGGTGGAATCTTTTTGTTCCACTGACCCCAGCTGAAAGCATAGATTATGCTAATGAAGATAGGGGGCTTGGGTATAAATATAAGGTCCAGAATAGAGAAATACGTCTTTCTTACTGGGGAGGAGCCGGGAGGGAGGCATATGTATCAGCATGTCGCAAGTACCCCAACAACCACGGGCGGGAGGCATACGGGCGGCAGCGGCGGCTGTCGCGGCGGCACCACAGCAACCGAACCTGCAGGCACCACCGGCAGCGCCCCCGCCAGCCCAGGGAGGGCCTCCGGTAGCAGCAGCGGTGCAGGGCGGTCAGCAACAAGCAGCGGCGGTGGCAGCGCCTCCTGGTCAGCAGGCGGGGCCGCAAGCGGCGGGAGCAGTACCCCCAGCGCCGCAGGGACCACAAGCGGCCATAGCAGCACCGCAGGGACCACAAGCGGCCATAGCAGCGCCACAGGGACCACAAGCCGCCGCAGCCGCCATACCAGCTCCTGGCGCGGTTCCGGGCGGACAGATTCCGCAGGCAGTGGCTGCACATATTCCGGCGCCGCAAGCTCAGGGTGCAGCGGGAAATGCGCCTCAGGAGGTAAATCAGCGTTTGTGTTACGATTTAGCGGTTTAATTTTGTTTACGACTCAATAGATTGTAGTCGTTTTTTTGTTAAGATTGAGATATTTGGTTTGCTTGTTTTGTGAGAGTTTTGTTTGTAAATTTTCTTGTCGCCGCCATTTTCTTTGTGTTGTCGTTGGTGTTGGGAAATTTAAGTCTGTCATTTGGGAAATTTTGCATGTTGTTAGAAGTACTGCTATTTGTACAGGTATAGAAGATAGTGAAAGTGGGATTTTTTAGTCTTATTGTGTATGGTTAGTCATTATGTAGTATTTGGTCTGCGTTAGCGGTAGTTAATCTGTTGGCATTTGCATATTAACGCAGGAAGGGATTGGTGTTTGCATGATGTTTTTATTAGATTAAGTTGTATTTTAAAGGGGAACATTGCAACGTTTACGAGAATAATTTAGGCGCTGGTCTGTTTTACGCTGGTCTGTGTGACAAAATGGTCTGTGTAACAAAATGGTCTGTGTGACAAAATGGTCTGTGTGACAAAATGGTCTGTGTAACAAAATGGTCTGTGTGACAAAATGGTCTGTGTGACAAAATGGTCTGTGTGACAAAATGGTCTGTGTGACAAAATGGTCTGTGTGACAAAATGGTCTGTGTGACAAAATGGTCTGTGTGACAAAATGGTCTGTGTGACAAAATGGTCTGTGTGACAAAATGGTCTGTGTGACAAAATGGTCTGTGTGACAAAATGGTCTGTGTGACAAAATGGTCTGTGTGACAATGTTCGTGTGATGAAGTTCGGACGACATTGCTTGGCCTGTGGGGCAGTCAATTTGTGTAATAGTGTGGAGTATTCATATGGTGTTTGTTTGCTGCCATTTCTGCTACAGGAGTTATGGCAGTTAGTGAGGACCATACAAACAACTGTAGATGGAATATCAAGGGGGAGAAGAAGTGTCGACTCTATCTTACAAGATTTGAGAAGGATTGCTGCAAGGCCTGACGATCTGTTTGAAGCATCTACGACACTACAACTGGTAGACGATCTCATAGAGGCGGCGACAAGAGAGAAACACAAAAAATTGGAGGAGTTCCAAGCCTCGGCAGAGGAACTGAGGGAACACAGGAACAGTAGTAGGTTAAAGAGAGCTGTGAAAGAGGTGTTCTCTTCAGAAGTAGTGCGTAAAGTCAATAAAAGATTGGCCCCAATTTTTGGCGATGATTCCAATTCTGACACCCAATCTAGCACTTCGGTGATACAGGCAGCACCAGTGCAAGCTTGGCCTGTACCAGTACAGAATGCACAGTTCCCAGGGCAGAACTTCCAGTTTCCAGTACACACACAGTTTCCGGCACAAAACTTTTCCATGCAGAACCCACAGTTCCCGTTCCAAAATACACAGTTTCCTCTGGCTATGCATAACACACAGTTTCCCATGCAAAATACACTTTTTCCCATGCAAAACACACAATACCCCATGCAAAACACACAACTCCCCATGCAAAATACCCAGTTTCCCATGCAAAGCACTATGTTTCCGATGCAGTACCCACAAGTTATGCAGCAACCTCAGGGTTTGGTCTTGCCTCAGCCACAAGTTATGTCTGTACATAAAAGTTCTGGGAGAAGTGGTAATAACAGGAGGTGTTACGAATGTGGTAGTTACAACCACTTGGTGGCTATGTGCCCACGGCTCAAGCGATACGGTCAGTATCAGAGAGGCTCAAAAGAAAAGCAAGTAGGAAAGTGATGTATTGAAGAGTGTTAGAAGGATCTTGAACAATGTAATGAAGAATTTGTTTGCTCTGCCTCATGATAATTCACGCTCAAGTTGTTATTGATTTAGAGTTACAGAAAGATGATCTTTCGGCATTATATGAAGTTTTCTCATGATATTAGAGCCGCATTTATAGGTGTTGGTAAAGATGAGTCATGACTATCTTTTGAAGATTATTAATGATGGTAGAGCTGAGTTTGTAGAAAGATGATTGTATGAGCCTTATTTAAAAGTTTTGTTAATGATCCTTAGAGCCGAGTTTACGTGATTGGTAGAAAGATGATTTTGTGAGCGTTATGTGAAGATGTTAATGGCGCTTAGACCTGAGTTGACATGTGGTAAAGATGATTTTGTGCTTTATATGAAGATTGATGTTAAAGCGGCGTTTATATGTGGTCGAATATAGAGAGTATTTATAAGCCTTACATGAAGATATTTGTTAATGATGTCTATGATATATTTGTGATGGTAGTAACATATCTATTTTTGGTAAGATGTTTTTGAGATATGTTCAGTGAAATAGTTGATTTTTGGTGTGACCCGGAACGGACATGGTATGAGCGTCAATCTGGTTTCAAATGTTCCTACAAGAGTTGTTAAAGCCTGTAGAACAAGTGCGGTGGCTTTGTATCAAATCAAGTGTTGTTGAAATTTGGTCCAGTTTGACAAAGTTGTATATATTAAAGTTTGAGTATTTTTTCATATACAAAGTATGTGGTGTTTTCTTTAGAATTTTTAGAAATTACTCTAGTTTGGCTTAACACCGTGGTAAACACCAGGGGTCTCCTAGTACCCTCATCCCCACCTTTGTGGGTTGGTGTTTTCCCAGGGTTAAAAAAAAAAAAAATGTTGTTTTTACTCTGAAATTGATAGTTATCGTTACTCATTGTTTCAGCTCGAAGAAAATATGAGTTTCTTGTTCCTGAGTGGGAGTTAGAGACTCCCTTTGATCCGGAAAGAGCAGCGCAGTCTAAACAGACAACACATTCTTGGGTGAACTGGGAAGGAAAACCCTGGGATGACACCAACCCGCCAGCTCCTTCTTTTGAAGACGTCGCTTCAGGTTCTCAGCACGCAAGTGCAAAAGACGTGAAGTTTAGAAACCCAGATAATTTCTTGGCTGGTAACATACATAACAACGTGTCCGAATGGGAAATGATCTTGATGAATCATGTAGATAAGGATAGGTGTCTTAAATGGATCAGGAATGGAGTTGATGTTGCTGAGTATATAATTCCATTTAAAGGGTCGTTTCAAGGGGAATTGTATAATCATGATTTCCCCCCAAGGAAAGTGTTTCCTAATGGTACAAGTTGTAAACAATTTGTGAAGTTCATTACGGAGACTATTGAACAAAGAATTGTGTCAGGTGCAGTTAAAATCTGGGGAAAAGTAGGTGAGGTAGAACCTCCCCATTTAGTAATGCCATTAACTGTAGAACCGAACAAGCCAAGGTTATGTTGTGACATGAGATTCTTGAATTTATTTACAAAAGAGATACATTTCACTTTGGATAAATTGGTGGATGTAACTAGGTATGTGCATAAAGACTCATATCAAACTAAATGTGACGACAAATCGGGGTATGACCACGTGGCTATAAAACAAAATGCCAGAACCCTCCTGGGTTTTGAATGGGGAGGGTGGTTCCTAGTGTGTGCAAGCTTACCATTTGGGTGGCGACTGTCCGCCATAGTATATAACACATTAGGTTTGGCGGCTACTAGTTATGTTAGGGACAGAGGAGTCCCATCCTCGCAATACATTGATGATAGGCATCTTGGACAAAGGATGCTAGATTTTGAGCAGAATTCCTCTACTGATCAGGTTCAGAAGAAGTGTGAGGATCAGGAGAGCCTACAGAAAACTTGTTGTGATCAGGTTTATGAGAATTGCGCTGATCAGCAGGACTTACAGAAAATCAATGCTGACCAGTATAATTTCCGTCGAGCTGAGGAAGCGATTTTCTTGATGACACTGTTGTTGGTTCGGCTGGGGTATTTCCTTAATCTGGAGAAGTCAGTGTTGATTCCTACCAAGGTGTTAATTTTCTTGGGGATGATTGTAAATTCAATCACGATGTCTTTTGATATACCTGTGGAAAAAAGGAGGAAATTTAGAGATTTGCGCAAGTCAATTTTGGACTCAGGAGAAGTTCATATCAAAACATTACAATCGTGGGTAGGGAAAATTGTATCATTTGCTGTTGCGGTGCCAGGGGCACTATTGTTCACTAGAGAGTGTAATTTAGCGATTGCTAAAGCTCTGAAGAAAGGTAGCCGAATTTTTGTTAGAGGGGATTTACGTAAGGAAATAGAGTACTGGCAATTTGTTGATGAATGGGAAGGAGGTTCTCCTTGGAGGGATGAGCGGCATGTAACGCTCAAGTTAGCATCAGATGCATCTAATGCAAGATGGGGAGGTATCATAGATGAAGGTTCCGAAACTCCAATAAGTGTGGGAGATAGTTGGTCAAGAGCTGAGCTTGGTTATCATATAAATGTAAAAGAAGCTTTGGCCACTTTATATGTTTTAGAGGCGGCAGGAGAAAAGTGTACTAATGCGAGGGTGCGAGCTATTGTGGATAATCAAGCGCTCCTTCATGCGTGGAGAGCCCAGGGACGAAAATCAAAACCAATGTTTGATGTATTGAAGAGAATCTTCGCTTTGTCGTTAAAGCAAAATTTTTCTTTGTCTATGTCGTATGTTCCATCAGAGGACAACCCGGCTGACGCTCCCTCGCGCTTGTATTCTCCCTATGAAGCCTCTCTAACAAGGGAAGTATGGGAGAGGTTAGAGAAGGAACTAGGTCCACATGAGGTGGATTGTATGGCAATGCCGTCAAATGCGAAGTTAGATAACTTTATATCCCCATTTCCTATGAAAGAGGCAAAAGCAGTAGATATATTTGCACAACCTTTAGGAAAGATTAAGAAGGGTTCTGTTTTCCAAGGTAAGGGATATGTGTTCCCTCCGGTACCTCTTATAGGAGCAGTGATCAACCACATAAAACAATGTCAGTATCCTTGTACTATAGTGACGCCAAAGTTTTCCCCTACCCAATACTGGTGGCCAATGTTAAGGGTGTTGGCGGAGAGAAGAATGATGTTGGGAAGAAGAGGAGAATTTGGGATAGTTATGCACCCTTCACCTAATGGTTGGACCAATGTTCCGTTGGAATGGGAACTATGGGCATGGGACATTAGTTTTCTGTAATGAGGTATATGTTCTGAATAATATGTACAAAATGTGGAATAAAATGCGCATATTTGGAATTGTGTCTAGTGGTATTTTATTTTATTTTCAGATCCTTCCAAGGGCTGTTAGGTTTTGTGGGCCAGCGGTGGCATGTCCCGAGTGCAATTATCCAAATGACGAGACTTTCAACTTCTGCCAACAGTGTGGATATAAGAGGAGGCTTAGGGGAAATATAGACCAGCCTCGTGTTCCGATAATTAATGTACAGCGTTTGGATGATAGAATTAAGCACTTAGAGGCAACAATGACAAACTATCAAAGACAGAAATCAGCTCTTCAAAAGGAACTGGAAACTTTCCTTGCGGCACTCCCGCAAAGGAGAGTATTGGCGACAGCTTCTCCGCAAGATATTGTAAGGTTTTTGGTCTCAAAAGACGATAAAGGAAAAACTAAAGTGCACGATATTAACTGCCCTTCTTTAGGCCTCTCTAGGGCATCTGATTGTGTATGTCCTACAAGATTGGCGGTTGGTACAGTGGAAGCATTGGTGGGGAAGATTAGGGCAATCTTTTCAGCAGAAGGAAGAGGAGGAGAGTATAATAGTGTATTAGGTTCAGGGAATCCTGCGGCACATAACAAGGTGAAGCAATATTTAACGGCCATCAAAAGGGAACAATCAAAGGCTTTGGTAGTTCCTAAACAAGCAATTCCGATTTTCCCAGATAAATTGGAGACACTATCTCTTTATATCATGAATAAGCTTGTAGCCTCTGAGGTGTCGCCAAGGGACGCGTACTTACTAGCTAGAGATGCTGCTTTCTTTAAAGTAGCAATGTTCGCGGGTGATAGGTTAGATGATTTATGCCACACAAAAGTGAATGAGATTCTTGTGTATCCTAATAAGGAAGGTCTCTTGTTCAATCACACAGAGGGGAAAACAGTAAGATCGGATCGTCCGAACATCTTTGGGATTAAAAGAATGGGAAATTAAGTTCTGTGCCCTGTAAAGGGTTTAGAAGTATACTGGGCAGTATGCAAAGAGTTGAGTCTGTTAATGTCTACTGGATATGTATTTAGGGCGACATCCAAGACAGGGGAAATAAGTGAAAAACCGTTCTCCGCAGATGCAGCAGAAAAAAGGTTGAAAGCACATTTGATAGACGCAGGTTTATATGAAGGGGAAACAGGGCATAGTTTCAGGTCAGGATGTGCCTTGACTTTAGCGTTTGCAGGATGTTCGAAACAAGACATAATGAGCCATGTAGGTTGGTTCGCGGAACCTTCAGTGGATCATTACATGAAATTGTCGAGGGTGCTGAAGTCGAATAGCCCGGCCCAGAATATGGTAGAAGTGTTAAGTGGAGAGGCAAGTAAGGAAAGGGGGTTTCAGAATCTTGTGCAACTGTATAAGAATTTAAACAATCTGACGGGTTTTGTGCCCCTGTTTAAGGAGAATGAGTAGATTGGTTTTCTGTGTAAACTGTTTGTAATAAAGGATCAGGAGGTTACAAGGGCATAAAACTTAAAATGAGAGAAGGATGTTAGTCATTATGTTGTAGTTGTATTTTTATATCTATTTTTGGTACCCTCCCACCCCCCCTCTAGGTTTGTTTCTTGTTGTCGGTTCAAGCCTCTCACGCCCAGCTTCAGGATGAGGGTTTCATATTTTCCGCATACCTTTCAACTTATCCCCACCCTGAGCTTGGGCGAGAGGGGCGGGTGTGGCACTCGGAATATTTTACTATTCTGTTACCTCAAACAACATCCCGTTACAAGCGACAGGATTATATGTTTGTATTGGGTAATATGTCAAAGGTGAAGGCCCCTAAGACTTAAACAAAGAAATTCTGGATAATGATCCAGACAAAAATGATACTGAAGATTGGACAATGCTGCATGAAATATTGTTTCCATAGAAAAAATTAGACTAAAACATTATTTTCCCAGTTTCCCGTGCCATCGTGCCGTCCTGGCCTCCTGCAGTCCCTACTTCCGCGGCATGTTCACCAGCGGCTACGCGGAGGCCAAACAGGAGAGGATCAGCATCCAGGATGTGAGTCCGGTAGCCATGGCAACCATTCTGGACTATGCCTACACCGGCCGCCTTCAGACGGAGCCAGACCAGGTCCAGGCTGTGATGTCTGCAGCCAAACTGCTACAGGTAGGTACCAGTAATGGGAACATGGTGTTTTCCCATATATGCAAATTGTTCACAATTATCTCACAGACCAGGTCCAGGCTGCGATGTCTGCAGCCATACTCATACAGGTAAGGCCACTGACCTGGATGTGTAAAATGCATACAACTTATGGAGATATATGTATATGTACATGTATATGTATATCTATGCTCCTATAGGTGTAATAAGCTCTAGTTTACAGAATGGTCTGTAAATGTTACCATATTTGTTGCTTCTAGGTGGATTTTGTCTGTAAAGAGGCAGCAAAATACATGAAGAACCATCTGGACATGTCCAACTGTGCAGATGTGTTGATGTATGCTGACATGCTGGGGGACCTGGATCTAGTGGAGTACTCAGGGAGGTACATTGCTTCCAGGTCAGTATAAAATTATTGCTGTTACACATGAAATGTACCTTGAACCTTGAACGTTATGTATGTGTAACACGAAATGTAATGAACTTTATGTCATACCTGTGACGCAAAAACGTTTGATACGGGTGTTCCGGACCAGGCCATAACTTCCGTATCGCACAGGTTCTAAAGGCGTATCACACGGGCTCCATTCAAATAAATCGAACTGTTTCGAGCACGCCAAGTGCGGCGCCTTCGAAAGTTCGAATACCTGATTCGGACGTTGGAACATTACTGCTGCAACACTTTTTGTTCGAGGGGACCAAATTTGTTCAACTTCTGGCGCATTTCGCATCAAAATGGGTTTTCTCAGGTGGGTATGACATAAATAAAATACAACATGGTGTATTCCGCATCACCCTCGGTCCCAGCCCTCCCGCGGGTCGGATCACCCTCCGGCCTTAGGGTGATCCGACCCGCGGTCGGGCTGGCACCTCGGGTGATACGGAATACACCGTGTTGTATTCTATATTTATGTCATACCTGGGCTGGTTATGTTTTGATATGGGTCTTCGTGATCAGGTGATAACTTGGGCTATCACACAGGGTTCTACGATAATCACACAGGGCAAGGCTTACATACATGTAGAATGCTTTGAACTCGCTCAGGGTGTGCTGAGTGCTGCAGTCGAAAATCTGAATACA
>NC_049984.1:1576764-1577725 GCF_000003815.2 Branchiostoma floridae
TGCTGTCTGCTCCTTGCTACGACCCTTCTACAGGTGAACTGTACACGATGAATATGCCTGACGACGTTGTCGGCTTTTCTATGGCAGTAACTCCCAGAGACGAGCTGTACGTGGCAGGGGGCGTTGTTAATTGTCAAACGATTCCTCATGATTTTAAGGGCTGCAAGAAGCTGAAGACATTTTACGAGTACAACCATCTGTTGAACACCTGGGAGCAAAGGTGTGACATGATTTCACCAAGGGTCAGGTGGGTCTTTCTCTTTCACACTGATGTTTTTATTTGCCTTAAGACAAAGATGAAAGACAAGATACCAAATTATCTTGAAATTGGAGACAAAGGGTTTTTCCATGTTAATTTCTGAAGATGTCTGAGGAACATGTGCTCAACTCTAAACTGCAGTAATGTTCCAGCCTTGCATGACACTCGAAAGAGATGCTGTCCTTATTCATCTTCATGTCCAGGTGCCAAAACGTCCAACATCCTTGTTGATAACCTTTTCCCCATATCTGTCTTCCCAGGTGTGGCCTGGTGCACCTGAAGGGGTACATCTATGCCATTGGTGGTGATGATGCCAAGAAAACAGTGGAGAGGTACGATCCTAGTCGTGATGAGTGGACAACCATACCACCCCTCCCCCACCCCATGTCCATGGACTTTAGTTCTGTGGCTCTTGGTGACAGCATCTATGTTATAAGTAAGTTTGAGGAAGGCTGCTGCAGCTTCAGTACCACAGAGAACACGTGGAACAAGATAGCAAACAGGATTGTACCAACATTGCATCCTCAGGCTGTCGCATTTCAGGGAAGCATTTTCTGTATGGGTAACTTTGGACCGATGATCGCGACTTGTGTAGAGATATACAACCCTGCAGAAGGTGAGTGGAGGCGGTCTGGACACTACGGTTTTAGCTGCCATGCATCAATTCTGGCGACGTATGGAGAGACTCTGTACCTCATCAAG
>NC_049984.1:1577825-1580306 GCF_000003815.2 Branchiostoma floridae
TGAGACAATGGTTTCCTCGTATTGAAATTAACCAGTACCAGCCTGAGACAGACTCTTGGCTGTCTGTACACAAGAGCAGTCTGGTTTTTCCCCCCATGGCGCACTGGTTGTGTTCCATGGGTTTCCGACAGGAACTTCAAGTTCACTGCCTGACAGCAAGAATGGTCCCAGAGTGCCTAGGGCGTGATGATACAGAAGTATTTAAGGACCATTCCGACCATGCAGAAGAGTTCTCAGGTGACAGTGACAGTGAAGATGACCTCTCAGAGCAAGAGGATGATGGAAGTGGAAGTGACAATAGCAACATCTGAGGCACCAGGATATTGAGGAATGACCTTCCTGACAGTGGAGAAGAGTGAAAACACTTTCTCTTGATCAGATCCACCCAGAAGAGGAATCTCAGATAATAGTTACAGGGACGATGACAGGGACAGTGGTGAAGGCAACATCTGAAACACTAGCAAATCACGGAAGATAAAACTGATTGGTTCTAGCCAATTTATTAGTTGGAAGTAAGCTCCCAACTGTTGATATGTCTGATTGGTGTGTAATCATCGATATCTTCACTAATTAATCTCTCATTAGTCTCAATCTTTTACTAATAATACCTGCATTGGCGCTATGTTCACCAATGATTTCTGTTGTAAAGAAAGTCAAAATGGTGAAAAGTGTCTTTGATGCTTTTGCGACAGTTTAGCAAGGCAAGAGGTCACCAAGTGAGAGCGATTCCTCGGTTTGTAGTTACCATTTAGTAACACACATATATATCTGTGAAACATCACAATATTAGATAACAAGAAACATTTTAAGCAATACAATAAACATTTCTCATTATATTCTTCCAAAAAAATTAAGACTGACAAATAACCATTCTTAAGCCGCAAGCATTTTTGCACCTGTCTTCAAACTGATTGGCAATGAAGAGGATTTGAATGATTATATAAACGCATACATAAATGGTGAACAATGGCAAGACAGAGTAGAGATTGTCACAACATTCTTATGCACAGTGCTCCATCCTTTGGTTCTAAAGAGCATAGGTGTGTGAGGTCACTTCAGGTATTATTTCAATAGCTTGTAGCTAACTATTTTGTTGCACAAACGCAGGCATTATACATTGATACTTTCCTGCAATTACAGTCATTCCATACAGGCTTGTTTGACGAAGTTGAAAAATATATACACACTGTGACAAGAATGTTACTGCTAGAACTGGATAATACCATTTCATTTTGACGTAAAGAGCATCACAAACATACACTTCCAATGCCTGTCAATGGTGTCTTTGACTAAGAGTACCTTGATTCTGGCCAGTATCTTTACACTGTAAACATTAAGGAAATGTTGATCCACGATTCAGCAGCAATATGTGACAAGACCTGAAGAAAAACTGAGAAGCTTCGCATATATACTGCGTTTGTCGGTATGACGAACAAATACACCTTTTAGTCGGCCTTGTTAGCGGGGATTTTAAAGCCTAAAATAGCAGGAACTGTCAGGACGTGATGTGCCGCGAGGCGCCTTGTCCTTTATTTCAAAGAAGAAGAAGAACTCCTCATCAGGACGAGCATGTTTCCAACATCTGATATGGGGCGTTTCAAGGTGCATACTGCATACTGACGTTAATAGGTGCAGAAACAACGAAGAAACACGGAAATAACGTTAACACGTTTAGGTCTTAATAGTCACCGGAAACAGTTTTGAAACGCCCCATATCAGATGTTAACTACGATAAAGACACGTTTAACCCAAGAACATCCTATTCCAAACTTGAGAAATCCCCGCAAACTTATACAAAACGCCCTACACTGTAACCGACAAACGTATACATAACGTCAGTGTGTGGGTAATAAGGTGTCTGCCAAAAGTTCAGGGGTTAAAGTTGAAAAAGTAGGCTTCGCCGACACGCTACCGACACCATAAATTTTCTTCTTCGATTTTGGCTTCTAAACAGTGCTTATCATGAACGTATCAAACTCCGCGCACTCCGGTGAGGTTCTTTGTGAACTGAACAATCAGCGGGAGCGGGCAGAGCTGACTGACGTGGTTCTGGAGGTGGGAGGGAGAAGGTAAGTTAGATCGGTGGGGGAGGGGGGCAGAGCTGACTGACGTGGTTCTGGAGGTGGGAGGGAGAAGGTAAGTTAGATCGGTGGGGGAGGCGGGCAGAGCTGACTGACGTGGTTCTGGAGGTGGGAGGGAGAAGGTAAGTTAGATTGGTGGGGGAGGGGGGCAGAGCTGACTGACGTGGTTCTGGAGGTGGGAGGGAGAAGGTAAGTTAGATCGGTGGGGGAGGGGGGCAGAGCTGACTGACGTGGTTCTGGAGGTGGGAGGGAGAAGGTAAGTTAGATCGGTGGGGAGGGGGGCAGAGCTGACTGACGTGGTTCTGGAGGTAGGAGAGAGAAGGTAAGTTAGATCGGTGGGGGAGGGGCAGTGGCGGCGGCGGAAATTAATTGTTGGGGGGGGCATCGCCCCCCCCCCCCC
>NC_049984.1:1580406-1595998 GCF_000003815.2 Branchiostoma floridae
CCCCCCCCCCTAAAAAGCAAGCTGAAACCTTGTGTATTTTTTTTGATGATGGACATTTCATTAAATCAAGCTAGTCTTATGGCAAAATTTACCCCCGAAAATGCAAGAAATGGCGTTTCAGAGAGTCCCGATTTCAAAATTTCGCCAGACCTCCCTTGTGACGGCCCGCGTCTTCGGCACAGGACAATATGTTACGGGAGTGTCGCTCTCGAAAATCTTTAAAATGAATTTAACTATCGTACTTAGCTTAGTTTACAAGCAGAATGTGGTCCCCAAATGCAGGAAATGACGTTTCAGAGGGTCAAGATTTCAAAATTTTCTCTGAACCTCCCTAGCGATAACTTGAGCCTCAGGCGCTCACAACGACATGGTAATAATTTGTGTGGATCATCGCCCTCAAACAATTTCTTTCTTTGACAATAATGGCATTAGATTTAGCATAGTCTGCCAGCAAAATTTGTCTCTAGATCTAAAGATACAGAAAATTACATTTCAGAGGGTGCAGATTTCGAAATTTCCCCAGACCAACCTTGCGACAGCTCGCACCTTCAGTACTCAAAATCATGAAAATATTTTGTGCGCATCGCCCTCGCTATTAAAGACAATGTGTCTTTCTTACAGAATTGCCATCAAATTTAGCTAAGTCTGGCAGCAAAATTTGTCCGTCAAAACGCAGGAAATGGCGTTTTAGAGGGTCAAGATTTCAAATTTTCCCGGGGGAGCATACCCCCAGACCCCCTTCGGCGCTACATGTGCTGCAAAATTCAGTCAGTAAAGTTCGCCCCCCCATACGAAATTTCCTGCCGCCGCCTCTGAGGGGGGCAGTGCTGACTGACGTGGTTCTTGAGGTGGGAGGGAGAAGGTAAGTTGGATCTTTTTTAATGGTAGTTCGTAGTTAACGTTAACTGTTTCGTTCGAATGATACTCAAGTCAAGGTCAGCCCTTGACAACCCCTGTAAAATTACTCTATGTCATTTCCCCAGTTTCCCGTGCCATCGCGCCGTCCTAGCCTCCTGCAGTCCCTACTTCCGCAGCATGTTCACCAGCGGCTACGCGGAGGCCAAACAGGAGAGGATCAGTATCCAGGATGTGAGTCAGGTAGCCATGGCAACCATTCTGGACTACGCCTACACCGGCCGCCTTCAGACGGAGCCAGACCAGGTCCAGGTTGTGATGTCTGCAGCCAAACTGCTACAGGTAGGTAATAGACCAGAAGCTCAAAAGGTAAGGCACTGTAAGAACTTGCTGGGCTTGCTGAGGGCAGACCTCAAGGATAGAGGACCAGGACCATTGTGGACAGAAAGAAAACTACGGGAGCTAAGGAAGCTGGCGATGAACAAGACAAAGTGGAGAAAGTTGAAGAAACACTGATTGCTGCTGCAAAGTGTCTGACCACTGCAGCAGCAGAACACAGTGAACAACTACATTTGTACTAATGGAGCTCTGGCATTACACCTTTCCAAAAAAACGTCCCAAACTGCTGCTAGGTACTGAGTTAAGTGAGACAATGGGTGTCTTTGTTCCTTATACCCAAAATGCAATCTCACAACAGTTTTAGGTAATGTAAACGTTCGTGCTTTTAAACACCCCTTGCTCCATCATAGATATTGTAAACTGGTAAGTGCAGAATGTTACCATGTTTGTTACTTCTAGGTGGAGTTCATATGCCACCAGGCAGCAGAATATATGAAGGAGAATCTGGACGTGTGCAACTGTGCAGATGTGTTGATGTATGCTGACATGCTGGGCGACCTGGCCCTAGTGGAGTGCAGTGGGATGTATGTCGCATCCAGGTCAGTTTGATTTCTGTTATGCACAAAATGTCCTGAACTGCATTTATTTTAGTCATAGTTTTCTATTTCCTGTCACGTATTTTGGAATAGTCAAAGCTGACCAAGCAACCACTTGGCACAAGCAAACCATCCACCGTCAGAGGACATATTGAAACATTCCCGTCCAATTTTATGTAGTTAAGAGCCACTCCCAAGTAACCAACTATCTTGCACAACCAGCTACCACTGTTTTACAACCAAATTTGATTGACAGCAGCTAGCAGACAATGAGGATTTTTACCGGCATACTTACCTTGGCTTCTTTTCTTTAGGTTTGTAACGTGTTGGTAACATTGAACTGTAACACAAAACATTCCACAAATGTAACTTCATGTCACATGCACTTGCATAAGCCAGGATTACCATACATGCTTCAATAATCAAAACGACCGACCAATTTGTCGGCAGCAACCACCTGCCCTTTAATATAGCAACCATTTTTGCTCAGTCCCTTGAGTTGTTGCTTTGGACAGGTTTTGACGTAGAAAATGAAACAAATTTGCAGCCTTTGTGTCATCCCAGTTTAAGTATAGCAACCTTGGTAAGCATATTGCACACAGACAAAGGGATCTGTGCTACATGATTTTCAACCTTAGTCATGACAGGAGCAAGAGTTTTAGAAAGACCACATATAATCTTGTAATGCAGTTGAGAAATCACTAGTGCACACTACAAGTAGTATAAAAAGCACTAACTTTAAAAAAATGTATATATTACATTGTAATGTGTTTTAACATCAACCTAATGGACCCAATGTAATTCCCTCAGGTTCGACCAGGTGGCGCTTCAACCATCCTTTCTCCAGTTGCCGCTTGCCCTGCTCCAGTCACTACTCACCAGGGATGATCTTCTGACCAACTCAGAAGACGACGTTGTCCAAGCTGCTATGAGATGGGTTGAATTTGATGAAGAAGAACGCTTGAGACACCTTCCTACCCTTTGTCGGTCCTTCCGCTGTTCCTTCTTGAGCTCCAACCAACTTGTGGAACTGGAGAAGAAGTGCCCTTCAACCGACATCAAGTTGGTTTATAGTGACAGCACAACCCGGCGGCTGGGACAGACACGAACTGAAATGCAGATTTTTGTGAGAGTTTCAACTGATTTCAGGATGTCTGCTCCTTGTTACGACCCTTCTACAGGTGAACTGTACACAATGACTATGCCTGACGACGTGGTCGGCTATTCTATGGCAGTAACTTCCGGAGATGAGCTGTACCTTGCAGGGGGCGTTGCTGATTCTCCCAGAAAAGTTTCTGATGACTTCAAGGGCTGCAAGAAGCTGAAGAAATTTTACCAGTACAACCACTTGATGGACACCTGGGAGCAAAGGTGCGACATGATTTCACCAAGAGTCAGGTAGGTCTTTCTCTTGCAATCTGTTGTTTTCTTTATTCCTTATAAAAGACAAATTTCCATTCTTTTTCCAAGTTGTTTTAGGTAATAAAAGTTTTCCTGTGTTTAGTTCTAAAGATGGCGTCTTTAAAACTGTAATAATGTTTCAGACCATCCTGACACTTGAAAGAGTTGCACAACTTGCAGTCCTAATTTGTCACATACTGTCCAGGTGCCAAAAGGTCCAACATCCATGTTGATAACCTTTCCCCGTATCTGTGTTCCAAGGTGTGGTCTGGTGTACCTGAAGGGGTACATCTATGCCATTGTTGGTGATGACGCTAAGAAAACAGCGGAGAAATACGACCCCAGCCGTGATGAGTGGACGTCCATACCACCGCTCCCCTACTGCATATTCCGGGACTTTTGTTCTGTGGCTCTTGGTGACAGCATCTATGTGATAACTGCTATTGAAGGCTGCTTCTGCTTCAGTACCACAGACAACACGTGGAGCAGGATAGCAGATATGAGTGAACCAATGGCT
This sequence comes from Branchiostoma floridae, assembly GCF_000003815.2. Classification (NCBI taxonomy): domain Eukaryota; kingdom Metazoa; phylum Chordata; class Leptocardii; order Amphioxiformes; family Branchiostomatidae; genus Branchiostoma; species Branchiostoma floridae. The sequence continues at coordinate 1,584,115 of NC_049984.1, forward strand.
CATCTTCAGGCCGTCGTGCATCAGGGAAGCATCTACTGTACAGGCAACCTGGGACGGCACAGCTCGGTTCCAGTTAAGATGTACAACCCCACAAAAGATGAGTGGAAACAGTCTGGGAAGTCCCATTTTGCCTCTGACACAACAATCCTGACGAAGTATGGAGAGACTATGTACCTCCTCGAAGTACACAAGAACAAGGGTGAAGACCAATCGATTGCTGCCATTGACATTCACCAGTACCAGCCTGAGACAGACTCCTGGCTGTTTGTACATGACAAGGGCAGGCTGGTTCCCCCCATGGTGCTCTGGTTGTGTTCCCTAGGGTTTCCTGATACACTGCACCTTTACTGCCTGGCGGCAAGGATGGTCCCAGAGTGCCTGTGGGAGGATCATACAGGAGTGTTTAAGGACCTTCCTGACCATGGAGAAGAGGGGAGCGGAATCTCAGGTGACAGTGACGGTGAAGACGACCTCTCGGACCAAGAGGACGATGGAAGTGGAAGTGACAATAACAACATCTGAGGAAGAACCTTCCTTACTGTGGGGAAGAGTGACACTTTCTCATATCCACCAAGAAGATGAATCTCAGATATTGCTTACAGTGAGGAGGACCTCACGGACCAAGGGACGATTACAGGGACAATGGATGTGATGATGTCCACATCTGTGACACTAGGACTAAACGGTCGATTGATTGGTTCTAGCCAATTTATTAGTTGGACGTTAGCTCGCAATTGTTGATACGTCTTATTGGTGTGTAATCATCGTCACTAATTAATCTCTCATTAGTCTCAATCTTTTACTAATAATACCTGCATTGGCACCATGTTCGCCAATGATTTCTGTGGTAAAGAAAGTCAAGATAGGTTAGTACTACACAAATTAAAGTGCTCTAATTGTGCTCTATGTATTGTGGGCAATTACTACTTATTATGTTTGTTATTATGATGAGCAATATTATGTCTGTATTTAGCTGCCATATATCGTACTAACCATGGTAAAAGCCGTATTGATATCAGCCCTACAGCATTGACTAAGCTGAGCAGTCCCATTCGAGAATGACAGTCTCTGCCATACAGGACACATCTGTGATATGAGCTGACTCGGGTCTGTTGCAAAGTTTTATTCTCTGGAACCACTTTTTCTCTGCCATGCACATCAGTCAACTTGCTGTCCCAAAACCCCACCGAGAAACCTTCAGAAGAGCCATCGCCTACCGTGGACCCACCATCTGGAACAGTCTACCACCGGACATACGCACAGCCCCAACTCTGGCTTCCTTTAAGAGACTCTTAAAGTAACGGGAAAGGCCAAATGAACGGACTTGAATAATGTAGCAGTTTCTATCATGTATTCTGTATGTATGTAAATGGTGTATATAGACGTATAGGACTTATAAGGACTCAAAACGATGTAACTTTATCTCTGTTATATACTTTGTCTGACCCTTGCCTCTTCCCTCATGACCTCAATGAAAAGAGGCCGATTTGAGCTTTCATGAATAAATAAAGTTTCAAACAAACAAAAGTCTGGCTTATATGTTTTAGCTGCCAGTTATCTATATGTAGTAATAAAAACACTGTTATCCAATTTACTACATGCTTTTCTTGATGCATAGACTTCCCCAAAGCAACTTCGATCTTGCCTCACCACTTAGAAAAGGATGAATACGGACAGCAAGGCTTTTGTAGCAGCAACAACAATCGTTTATTCATGAACGGCAAGATGGCATAAAAGTAGTCGTCAAATAATGACATGAACACTGGAGGTAGCAAAACAACATCAGTTCCACAAAGTCTGGCTAGTCTATGGAATACACAGACTTGCTGTGGTGAAAAGTGTCTTCGATGCTTTGGCAACAGTTTAGCAAGGCAAGTGATCATAAGTGAGAGCTAGACTTATTCCTGGGTTTGTAAAATGCAAATTTTTTTGAATATTTTGTGACAACAAAACACACATATAGCTAACCTGGCTATACATATAATCTGTGAAACATCACAATATTATACAAGAAACGTTTTATGCAATAGTACAGTAAACAATTCTCGTTATATTCATCCAGAAAGCTAACGTGACAGTCCTGCTTAGAGACGTTCTCAAGCTGCAAGCATTTTGCACCTGTCTTCTGATTGACAATATAGAGAAAAAGAATGATTGCATCAATGCATACATAAGTGCTGAACAATGGTGAGGCACAGCATAGAAGATTGTCAGTGGATCTCTGGGATCCCTGGGGATCAGAGTAGTTAGAAGATTGTCACAACATTGTTATGCGCAGTGCTCCATCCTTTGGTTCAAATAGGTGTGTGAGGTCACTTCAGGTGTTATTTCAATAGCTTGTAGCTAACTGTTTTGTTGCACGAACGCAGGCACTATACACGGGTACTGTCCTGCGATTACAGTCATAAGATACAGGCCTGTTTGACAAAGTTGAAAAACATCTACACACACTGTGACAGGAATGTTACTGCTGGAATTTGATAAGACCACACTTTGAGGTAAAGAGCATCACAAACGTACAATTCCAACTCAATCCCTGTCAATGTCGTCCATGACTTTGAGTACATTGATTCTGGCCAGTATCTCTACACTGTAAACATAAAGGAAATCTTACTCCACAATTCAGCAGCAATATGTGACAAAACCTGAAGAAAAACTGAGTGTGAAGTTTCTAGGGAAACAATCACAGTACAACACAGGACTGTCTCCAAGATCTGTGCCTCCGTCTTGGGACAGAAATTTGCTTGTTTGGGATGACAAAAAATTTCACCCAGTCCAATCCAAGAAATGTAAACTACATGACATGAAACTGATGAAAATGTGTTTTCATAAGCTTGAAATTTTCGATTTAATTATTTTAACGAAAATCAATGACGTGATAAAGAATGACGGAAAAAAGTTGAAAGCTGGAGACAGTCCTGGTTTGACATGAGTCACGAAACTGAAGGAATGTGTATGTTGCATAACTTGTTACAAACAGTTCTTCTTATCACCATTGTGGCTTAGTCCTATTATAGACAAATATGTATTGTCAAATGTTATAACATCAAGAACACTTGGATATACATTTCAAAGGAAATCTTCCAAACACTAAAATTGTCCTGCCTTTTTAAAGGCACCCTCACCATTCTTATTCATACCTAACCACAAAACTTCACCACCCTTCAAACTCTTATCAATTTGACAGATCAACAATCATTATATCAATAACGTTTATATCATCTGTACAATAACTAAATAAATGACCTTAGAGGCCATTCATTGACTTACAGGTGGACCTTTTCTATTGCTGTTCCAAACATATGCAACAGGTAAAAGTTTAAACACATATATTTCTTTATATGTTATTCTATGGAATAACACTGCTTTTGTTGTTTCGACTATGTACAACTTTCACATAGACATATATATCCATATATATATATCTTTAGATTAAGACAACACATACTGTCATATCCTTGTTAAAATACAGTTTGCGTGCACTCAAAGTGACACCTCTTTACAATAGTTCATGCAGAGTGAATAAAATATATTTTTGTTGTTAAAATATTGCATTTTGAATATTTCAGCTCCCAAGTATAACAAGTGGTCAAAAAGTACAATGGATCAGGCCTTGATCCCAGCTCCACATTAAATAAAATATTTTTGTAGGCACAATTAGAAGTTTATAAATACACACATACTGGTATTTTGTAAGATAAATAACAAGAACCCCCCCCCCCCCCAAATCTGTTAAAAGATACACAAAAGGATGATATGAATAAAACTCAGGTCACTTACAGGTCTGTATCCTTACAAAAAGTAACATTCTTGTTAGTAAAAGCAGCATTACTGTGGACTCAATTGTGAGGAAATTGTCTAATATATATATACTGATATTTTTCCACTCAAATCAAGAAAGCTCCTTGCTCTAGTATAGTCCCACTCTTTTAAAGGCGACGACATTTTCATTTGTAAAAGCAGTGTTACTGTAGACTGCAATTCTGTCTCGCTATAGTATAAGGGTGTGATATACACTGTGTTGTTAGTAAAGGCTGTGTTATTGTACTTTCCAAGCAGAGGTTAGGCTCCGGCTGTTTTTTTAACGTTTTTTTTTTGGTTGTTTTTATTGGCCCAGGTTTTTTATTGTATCTTTGTCAAAACATAACTGGCTGGTGGACTTAAAAAATAGAAAGCCAGATAAAAACGACTAAAAAACAGCTGGAGCCTAACCCCTGCTTGGAGAGGAGCGTTATTGTGGATTTTGCCACAATCCCACTCTAAGTGTGTAACATTTCCGTTTGTAAAAGCAGTCTTATAGTAGACTGCAATACTGTCCCACTACAAGGGAGTGATGTTTTCCGAGTCGTCAGTGAACCCTGCGTTATGGTGGACCCCCTTAGTGATGATGGGCTGCTGGTGGTGTGCAGGGGACTTCATGCTGGAGAAGGAAGTGTTGGGTACGGAGGCGCTGTATGGCGGTGGGGCGGTCACCTTTCCGTTCGGCTCGTCTTCGCTAAACTGGTCCTTGGCAAAGTTAAGAAACACCTGAAAGAAAAGGTTAACACAAATTAAGCATTTAAGTTTACATGAGGTAGTACATTATATTGTAGAGATTTTAACTGGTTGGCAATTAAGAAAATTAGTAAAAAAAATTCTGGTGAGTTCAACATTTTGAGTTGGCAAAATGTTCAATTTCTCAATAGATTAGCACATGTCACTGTATGCCAGAGAGTTATCTCAAAGTGTTTAGACAAAGTACATTAAAAAAATACATGGCATTGCTTTCTTGTAACTTGTGCGAGCAATTTGCATTCACAGGTCTGCAATATTAGTACCTGAAAATCAGATTGAGTCACAATGATCAAGCTGATGAGAGGAATAACATCTGCACGCAACATTCTCAATTGTTTAGGAACGCCCAGGTTTACACAAACATGGAATCTTTCACAACAAGGACAAGAGAGCAAACATTTTGATTTCCATTGAATGATTCCAACACCTGAAATAACACAGAACCTTGGGGGAATGAAACAAAACCTGAAGAAGAACACAGGCCTAAAGAACTGTAGGCCAACTGCAACAGATTTGGTTATCAGACAAATTTTTGTATTAGATGATTCCAATGTCTAAACTTGAACATTTGCAAACCTTTGCAATGTTACAGATTCACATTGAAAGAAAAATTCATTTGGCTTTAAGTTGAACCTGAACTGCAACAGTCCACCTGACTAGCACCTTGCACAGGGACCTGAGCTGCCATCTTCTAAGAGTCACTTTGGTCCTGATCATGAGCAGGTTCATACAGTCTGCGGTGCAGGGACTGGGCACTGGTTTGGAGTAGGGTCGGTTGGGACGGGTTTGGTTGTTGACCTAGCAGGGCAAGGGAGTGGGCACTCCGCATGGAGAGAGCGGTGAGGGAGGGCATCGTACCGGAGAGGACACGTGCAAGTCCGACCTCTTCTTCTCCGTGCTGGGTCAGAGCGAAACGGAGAAACACCTGGGAGGGGAGGAGAGACGAAGGAGGGAAGAGCCAGTCAAGTAGTAGGGAGGGGTGATGTAGGGGAGAATGGCTAGTGTGATTGATAAGGGAGGAGTAGCAGAGGATAGGACAGCCAATGTGCCAAAGAGAGGAGGAGTAACAGAGAAGAGAACAGCTCGTGATAACAAATAGGGAGTAGTGACAGACAAGAAAACAGCCAATGAGGCAACGGGAAAGAGAAGAGCTCAGCTGCTACTGTAAAAAAAGTGGTTGGCAACCAAATACCGTGTAACTGGTGTGGGCATGGGTTCTATCGAGATAGCACCAACCTCCTTGGCCTTAATGTTTGTTTGGTTGGTTGGTGACCTAGCAGGGCAAGGGAGTGGGCGCTGCGCATGGAGAGAGCGGTGAGGGAGGGCATCGTACCGGAGAGGACACGTGCAAGTCCGACCTCTTCTTCTCCGTGCTGGGTCAGAGCGAAACGGAGAAACACCTGGGAGGGGAGGAGAGACGAAGGAGGGAAGAGCCAGTCAAGTAGTAGGGAGGGGTGATGTAGGGGAGAATGGCTAGTGTGATTGATAAGGGAGGAGTAGCAGAGGATAGGACAGCCAATGTGCCAAAGAGAGGAGGAGTAACAGAGAAGAGAACAGCTCGTGATAACAAATAGGGAGTAGTGACAGACAAGAAAACAGCCAATGAGGCAACGGGAAAGAGAAGAGCTCAGCTGCTACTGTAAAAAAAGTGGTTGGCAACCAAATACCGTGTAACTGGTGTGGGCATGGGTTCTATCGAGATAGCACCAACCTCCTTGGCCTTAATGTCTCACTAGTTAAGCAGCCTTGGCTCCTTGTCAGTCAAACCAATGAAAAGAGTTGTGCTATTCTTCCACTGCCCTGATTTGCTTGTTCAACCAAATGGGCAGGTGTATAACAACATAACATGTAAGGTAGATACGACCTGAAACTTCTGACCATTTCCCAAATCATATCCAGTTACTTGAGTAACTGCTTTTTAGCAATATAATGTTACCTGGATGTCTGACCTTCATCAACATATCCTGGTATCCTGTATTTCACTTTTCATACATGATGCAGGACAAAGGAAACTGAAATCTAGAATACTTTGATGAAGGTTAGACGTCGGACCTTTTAAAAAATCATACTCAGTTGCTTATTAAGTAATTGCAATTTTGTGAAGGTAAGAATATTTTCAGTGAACACCACACCCACCTGCTCCAGGCTGGTCTGTGAGACACTGTAGTCCACGATTCCCAGGTCTGTCCGCTTTCCCTCAAGGGCCTCAAACACAGATGACCATGTGAGGCCCCCTGTGCTACTCAGTTGGTACTGCAGCATACCCTGTGGAGAATGAAAAGAGACATTTGGTAAGACTTGGAAACTTGTACAGGCATCAGCATGGAATTAAGTCTATGAGCTAGAGTCTGAATGGTCAGTTTACCCATTGTAGTACCCATATGCCTCAAATACCTACATTAAAATGGTACTGGGAGTCACGATCTGTACACATCTCTGTAATTGCTTTCATTGTAGCGCAACAATGATAGAAAATGGTTTGGTACAGCTGTATTCCTTCACTAGAAAAGCAAAGTAATTAATCAGATTTAGATTACCTGATGTTCATCCACCAGTTCTGCTCCAGGAAACTGGGACTGTACGAAGCTCTTGAGCGGTTCGGGGGAGTGGATCTCCACATCCACCTTCACCATCAGGGTGTAGCCTTTACCGAACCTGCACACAGGAAAAATAACATACACAGACATCAGCAACATGTCAATCTTTCATCATCAGCCTTTATCAAACCTGCACACAGGAAAAACAAGAGATTTTCATCATCCACATTAGGGCTGGGTACCAGTACAGAAACTTCAGGTCCAGGTTCGGTTCAGGTCCAGAGGATTAGGTCCAGGTCCGGACCTGAACCTGGACCTGATTCAGTCTGAATCATACCAATGGTCCTTTTTACTATAAAGAAATTAGTATTAGACTCACACTGGCGTTTTAAAATCCTACAACGCTAACTGCACCTGTACGAGTGACTGTAAAACTTGGTAGAAATGACTATAAACTATAATCTGCTTCGCTCTTGTTATTTTCTTCCACCTGCAAGCGCAAAAACGTGTCAATGCCTGATCAAATAATCTGTTAATTTTCTAAAAGGTCCAACGTCCGGTCCACCTACTTTTTTCAGGTCCGTTTTTTCTGGACCGGTCCAATGAGAAAAACCGGTTTTGTACCGGTACACTGTACCGATACCCAGCCATAATCCACATTGTAAAAAAAAAAGATCCAATTGATGTTCATTGATGACTGATGTTTACTAAATGTTTACTGATGACTAACTGATGTTTACTGAATGTTTACTGCTGACTAACTGATGTTTACCTGCTCTTGAGGTGCTGGATGCTGCCCAGACACTTGAACTCCCCATTGACCATGATGGCCGGCCGGTTGCAGAACTGATGTTTACTGATGACTCATGTTTACTGAAAGTTTACTGATGAGTAACTGATGTTTACCTGCTCTTGAGGTGCTGGATGCTGCCCAGACACTCCCCGTTGACTATGATGGCCAGCCGGGTGCAGAACTGATGTTTACCTGATGTTTACTGATGTTTACCTGATGTTTACTGATGAGTAACTGATGTTTACCTGCTCTTGAGGTGCTGGATGCTGCCCAGACACTTGAACTCCCTGTTGACCATGATGGCCAGGCAGATGCAGAACTGATATTATACTAAGTGATGTTTACCTAATGTTTACTGATACCTTACTGATGTTTACCTGCTCTTGAGGTGCTGGATGCTGCCTAGACACTTGAACTCCCTGTTGACCATGATGGCCAGGCAGGTACAGAACTGATGTTTACTGATGCCTAACTGATGTTTACTGATGAGCAACTGATGTTTACTGATGAGTAACTGATGTTTACCTGCTCTTCAGGTGCTGGATGCTGCCCAGACACTTGAACTCCCCATTAACCATGATGGCCAGGCGGGTGCAGAGCTGATGTTTATTGATGACTAACTGATGTTTACTGATGAATAACTGATGTTTACTGATGACTAACTGATGTTCACTGATGAGTAACTGATGTTTACCTGCTCTTGAGGTGCTGGATGCTGCCCAGACACTTGAACTCCCCATTGACCATGATGGCCAGGCAGGTACAGAACTGATGTTTACTGATGCCTAACTGATGTTTACTGATGAGCAACTGATGTTTACTGATGAGTAACTGGTGTTTACCTGCTCTTGAGGTGCTGGATGCTGCCCAGGCACTTGAACTCCCCGTTGACCATGATGGCCAGGCGCGTACAGAGAGCCTCACACTCCTCCATGCTGTGGGAGGCAGCACGATGCAGCGGCCGCCCTTCATCAGTGACGTCACCGCGTCCCACAGGAACCGTCGGGCCTTCGGGTCCATGCCCGCCGTGGGTTCGTCCTGTCAGGAACATCACAAAAAAATTCACTACAAAAACTAGCTTTTACACGTTGGTTTATCAAGAACATCACAACAAGGAAAACATCACAATCAGGAAAACTAGAAAGCATTCACAAAAAAAGCATTCACATCGTCCATAAGGATGACACGCATGAGGTGTGCATTATGAAGGAGGATTGACAGTTGAACTGACATGCTTTGCAATGCTAAAGAATATCTCTATATAGCCAACAAAAGGGTGATGATGATATGATCTTTTTATCTTTTCTTCGATTTCTATTACAATCCCAAAAATAATTTGTTAATTTGTTTCTCAATTTTTCCACTAGCAACTAAAAAATTGTAACATTACTCCCTTTTGGAATGCCAACTTTCATGATGATCAGTGTATGTATCTTTGGGATCCAGAAGTACAAAAAATATTATCTATCTCGTCCTCACCAGGAAGATGATGGGTGGATCTCCCACGATGGCTGATGCTGTACTCAGCTTCCTCTTGTTTCCACCGCTACAAAAACAAGAAAGTCATTTAGTATTCATTTATATTAGCCAGGCTGGTAGGTACATACAGCTTAAGGGCTTACCAACTGGCAGGTGGACACGACATTGTCATGAAGTCTCAGCAAATTCAATACGTAAATGAAAAAGAGATTCTGACTTGTCATCCATCAGGTTGAATATTATTACTAATTATTATGAGACAGGAAGCAAAAATTCATTCAAGCTTCCATTTTTAAGGTTGAGGTTTAAGGAGAGAGTCATCAGGCTTTGAGAGGCCTTATCAGTCCATAAGCTGTAATACAAAATTCTAAAAAATTGTACACTGCTAATCTTCCTATAATGTGTAGTGTAGCAAGAATGCTTTATCTCCATTAGAAAATAGCACTGCATGAAAGGTGGTCTATATTTACCTGTAAGTCCCACACAGCTTGTCGGCATACTCCCTCAGGTTGAGGTGCTCGATGGTGGCATCTACCACGCCTTTGGTACGGTTGGACGGGATTCCTCGCAAGCTGGCGTACATGGTTAGCAGCTCACGGGCTGAGGGACACATTCGCAATTTTAAAGTTCTGATATCAATATAACACTGTGAAAGTGATGATACCAGAAGAACAGTTACTTGAACTGAAGTCAGGTACATTCCTATAGTCTTTAATTTAATTAATTTGTCAACAATACTCTTTCTTTCTTTACATCAGGTCGACAAACTTTGCTCTGTCATGGTGGACTGTGGTGTCACCTCTCAGAAGATGAACTGAACTGCAAAAATTTGTTTTGTATGTTATGAGCCGTTGACATTGATAATGACAAATGTGAGTTTTCCAATGATGAGTAAAGGCACAAAAAAACAGCATTTCTTCCAACAAGCTGCAAACCCAACTTGTAGCATGCAAATTTGAGCTTCAGAATTCCAGGCTGGGATTTGAACCTCTGGCCTTGTGATCCAGGACCAGAACTTGCCAACCACTGCACAACAGCAATTTGCTATATCACCGATGAAATTAACCTCCACTTACCAGTCATTCTCTCCAGAAGGGCGTCGAACTGGGGGCAGTACCCCATTCTCTGACGTACCTCCCTCTGGTGGGTCTGGATGTTCAGGCCGTCCAAGAATGCGGTACCAGTGGTGGGGGTGAGGTCACCTGGGGTCGAGATAAACAAGGATACATGTTAGTCAATGTTGTGAGTTTTAAGTACATTCATTGCATATTATATGGCAGTAGAGCAGCACAGTCTTTCTTTCTTTCTTTAAATCTTAAGTTTTCACTTACATAAATAAAGGAAGGCAATATCAGAACAAAGGAAACATATCCTGCAAATTTGTTGAAATACACGAAGGTAAAAGGGGGTGAAAGGAACTGAACTGAACTTCACACAGGTCAGATAAAATGAATAGATTCACTTTCTTTGAAGTTGTATTCTATATGTACACAGTGTTTTATTGGATATGTATTGCACACAACCAACCTGTCAGCATGTTGAAAGTGGTGGTCTTCCCGGCCCCATTAACCCCGAGCAGCCCGAAGCACTGTCCCGCGGGGATGGAGAGGCACAGGTCGCTCACGGCGGGGCGTGTCGCCTTCTTACACTTCCTCATGCCGTACATCTTCCCCAGGTTACGGATCACCACCGCAGAGTTCCCTGTCTTAGGGTCCATGTTCAGCACCTGAGACGGGGAGAGAAAGTCATCAGAATTTCATTATGTTACAATTTTGAGACCTGTACACAAAATAAAGCCGTTACCTGAACAAGCTTTCAATCAGTCCTCTGATCCTTACCAAGTTGAAATGACCCAAAGCCGAAGTCACGCATCCGAAACAACTTGATAAGGATTAGAGGTCTGATCGAAAGCTTGGTCGTAAGTGCTTTTATTTTGTGTACGGATATAAGGTCTTACAATTGTACTGTCAATTGTAACATAAATGTTGAGTACCGTCACAGATGAACTTACATTCAAGTATTAGAATTTCCGTTTCATTTCATTTTGTTCATGATTTATTCAGCTTCTCACCATTGTGTTCTTGAATAATGGCTTACAGTTAACTATACAAATATGCCGAATAGAAGTTACTCAACAAGCAACTTGATATGATTCTGGAAACAGTCAGATGTTTCAGATAGCATCCCGATAGCACTATCTTTTGTCAGTGACACTGAGATCTTGTTGAACAGTAGGTTTTATATCGTTACTATGAATGAGACATTAAAAGAAGGTGAAGACAAAATTTAGATAGTCCAATAGGAAACAAAATCAACACGTCAAGATAAAGTTGATGCAAATTAGACTAACCTCCATTGACGAAACTTTAAAAAAGTTTTAAAGGCAGATACGTAAATCAAATGCTTTCCACCCCTAAATCTTGAGTCAATTGGCTCCTCTGCTTATTGATTTGTGCTAAAATAACTACTTACAATCCAAGGGAATAGGTGATATATTTTCCACCCCTATCCTCTAAGTCTC
>NC_049984.1:1596098-1646827 GCF_000003815.2 Branchiostoma floridae
GCCCAGGTACGCCACGGACTGACCCACGCCAGGCGTGTCCACTCGAAAGTTGTTCTCGTAGTATGTGACGTTGGAGGCCTCGCAGGCCTGCTTGTTAAAGTCACTGGAGGTGCACTGGTCACGTAGCTGGCTGTTGGTGGATAGGTCTATAAAACCCTTACCTGCATACAGAAAGAAAATAATTCAATAATTCAACCTCTTAATTGTTCAAGTTAGTAACTACTTTTGTTGTTTCACCCTAAGCTTTTGAAGAATTCATTTCGATACAAAGTTCCTGGAAGTGCACAGTCACCTGAGTGGCGCCGAATGGCAGCTCACTCCAGACCCTTGCAATTAGCCCGGCGTACTGTAAGCTCCTCACAATTCAACCTCTGGCTGCCAAGAGAGAGTAGTCGGCCCACCCTATAACAATAATAAAATAAATAACTTACCCAGTGCGTGGGTCGGCAGCAGCAGGAACACAAAGTTGAGGATTTCTGCGATGTCCTCGTCGCCGGTGACGCTGCCCAGGATGAAAACTGCGATGATGGATCCCAGTGTGACCATGGACAGCAGGAAGGTGATCAGGGAGTAGGCCGTCAGTGGTGAGTCGAACATGAACCCCACCATGTAGGTAAAGGGCAGGGCCGCCCAACCATACAGCAACTGGGGTGGGGAAACAGCTTCGTCATTAGCTAACCCTATACTCTATGTGAAATAGAACAGTGAGTATTGACTATATGAACATGGACAGCAGGAATGTGATCAGGGAGTAGGCCGTCAGCGGGGAGTCAAACATGAACCCCACCATGTAGGTGAAGGGAAGGGCCGCCCAGCCGTACAGCAACTGGGGAGGGGAAACAGCTTAGTCTTTAGCTAACCCCATACTCTATGTGAAATAGAACCAGTCAGTATTGACCATGTGAACATGGACAGCAGGAATGTGATCAGGGAGTAGGCCGTCAGCGGGGAGTCAAACATGAACCCCACCATGTAGGTAAAGGGCAGGGCAGCCCAGCCATACAGCAACTGGGGAGGGGAAACAGCTTAGTCTTTAGCATACACTGTTTGTATGTCTTTGAGAAATCAAAGTCCTACCACTGGACAATCTTTGATTCTTCCAGGATTCCAATCTCTACTGTGACATATTATTACATGGTATAACCATACGGCAATGATTGTTAAGACGGACTAGTTACAATACTTGTACTGTCTTGGGACAAGGTAAAGGTGACTGTCTTACGTAGTGGTAGAAGTTAACTTACTCCCATAGCCGTTCTGAGGCCACAACGGGTTTACTATGTACTAGTAATCCATTGTGGGTTCGTCAATTAGTATAAAAAGTTGTTATGTTTGGTGCAGATAGATCACAATACCCACCAGTATGGTAACCACAGTGCCGAGGTTCTCTCCCCCGAAGTCGTCTGTGTTGAAGGCAGCGAACATGATGACCAGGCAGAGCCACGGCACCAGGTAGTTGATCATGTCCCACACAAACGTGGCCACCCAGTACGTCACAGGGTCCAGTCCACTCACAAACTGTATGTGCTTGGCCTGAGAGTGGACAGAAATAGGTGTTAGACACATGAAGCTGTAAGTTATTGTTTTATTTAGTTGCATTTTATCAATGATTAAGACGAGTTGTGTAATATGTATGTGGCTATCCAGTACGTCACTGTGTCCAGACCACTCACAAACTGGATGTGCTTCGCCTGGGTGGACAGTAAAGAACGGTCAGAGCTACACCTCATTATCCTACCTCTCCTTTTATCTGTTATCAGTAAGCAGAAGCTGGTGTCAAAGTTACATTGTGATCACCAAATACGTAATAGAGCCAATCACAAACTACAGGTGCTTGTCTTGATTATATAGCAAAGTACATTTTGTATCCATCTTTTTTTTCCTCCTCTTTGTTGAGAGGGGAAGGAGGTACAAACAGCCACCAAGTTGGTGAAAAAAAAAAGGAGCACCCATTTTTTATCTCCACACTGATTTTTTTGCGTTCTTGATTCTTCATTGCTGTGCATCTGTCTTCTCTTACCTTGCACTGCATTCAGCTTCCCTATCTTTGATATGTTTTGGTTTGGATGTGGTTGTGTTCCATCGCCATCAGGTTTTCATGACTTAACTTATCTAAGTTGAGTGATTTGTAGGTCAGTTTTCCTCACCTTACATTGCCTCTCGTTCACGACGAATGGCACAAAGCTTGCGGCGAGGAAGGCCATGCCGTACACCATGAGGATGGCCAGACTGACGCCGGCTCCGCCTCTTTCAGCGTTCTCTGCCAAGTTCTCTGCACTGTTGGGCAGCGGGTAGTTGGTGGCCTGGGGGGGACAAGGAAAAAATTTAAAGTCTATTGATATAATTGATGCCTTGTGTTATGATTTCTGTATTTTGAGTCTGGAAGCTTTTTGCCGAACAATGAACGTTAAACAGTGCTGAATGTCTCTAGACCAAAGTCCTTTTTTGATCTTACACTTTCTTTGTATGTCATGCATATGTTCTACCGTTTTCTCCCAGCATATTCAACTACACCCCCACACACACACACATATGTACATCTGCACCCCCCCCCCCCCCATCCAAAATGCAGAACTGCATCCAAAAGAAGACCTGCTCATACCTCGATGCTGTGGTCAGTACCGGTGTAGAACTGCAGCAGGATGTTGCTCAGTGCATTTAGCGACACGGCAGAGAAATGGTACCCCTGGTCACTGTACCATGCTCTGGCAAGGGTCTGGCTCTCATTCTACATAACACAGAAATTAGTATAAGTACTGAGCACAGTGCGTTCAGTGACACGGCGGGAAAATGGTACCCCTGGTTACTGTACAACGCTCTCGCAAGGGTCTGGCTCTCGTTCTACATATCAACACAGAAATATAGTTTTAATATAGATTTAATTCTACTTGGATCGCAACAGTATGTTGTACATGTACATGTGGAACACAGGCAGAAATCACTACACAGCACTTCTGTTACACAATACATATTGTAAGACAATGAAAAAGTACAGTTTCTACTGAGTGTGCTTATCTAGATTTGTTTCCTTTGAAAGCATCTTTAAGTCAGTTCTAACTCTTTTACAATGATTACATGTATGCACGGTTATGAAACCTTACAGGTAACGGCAACTCCCCCCCCCCCCTCCACCAAAAGATAATGGAATGAAGAGGTACGTACGTCAGGGTTTGAGGAGAGAGTGAAGCCTGCGATGGTACTGCGGAAGTAGGAGGCTGAGTCGCTGGTCTGGAGGACGTGCTCCTGGTAGTACATGGTGGCGTCTGTCAGGAAGCTGGAGTTCACTCCTGAACCAAACACAACAGTACATCAGGTATTAGTTAGTTAAGGACGTGCTCCTGGTAGTACATGGTGGCGTCTGTCAGGAAGCTGGAGTTCACTCCTGAACCAAACACAACAGTACATCAGGTATTAGTTAGTTAAGGACGTGCTCCTGGTAGTACATGGTGGCGTCTGTCAGGAAGCTGGAGTTCACTCCTGAACCAAACACAACAGAACGTCAGGTATTAGTTAGTTAAGGACGTGCTCCTGGTAGTACATGGTGGCGTCTGTCAGGAAGCTGGAGTTCACTCCTGAACCAAACACAACAGTACGTCAGGTATTAGTTAGTTAAGGACGTGCTCCTGGTAGTACATGGTGGCGTCTGTCAGGAAGCTGGAGTTCACTCCTGAACCAAACACAACAGTACGTCAGGTATTAGTTAGTTAAGGACGTGCTCCTGGTAGTACTAGGTGGTTTCTGTCAGGAAGCTGGCGTTCACACCTGCACCAAACACAACAGTAAGTCAGGTATTAGTTAAACTGTTAGTTAAGGACATGCTCCTGGTAGTACATGGTGGAGTCTGTCAGGAAACTGGAGTTCACACCTGAACCAAACACAACAGTACGTCAGGTATTAGTTAAACTGTTAGTTAAGGACGTGCTCCTGGTAGTACATGGTGGTGTC
Source organism: Branchiostoma floridae (assembly GCF_000003815.2). Classification (NCBI taxonomy): domain Eukaryota; kingdom Metazoa; phylum Chordata; class Leptocardii; order Amphioxiformes; family Branchiostomatidae; genus Branchiostoma; species Branchiostoma floridae. The sequence continues at coordinate 1,600,044 of NC_049984.1, forward strand.
CGTCAGGAAACTGGAGTTCACACCTGAACCAAACACAACAGTACGTCAGGTATTAGTTAAACTGTTAGTTAAGGACGTGCTCCTGGTAGTACATGGTGGAGTCTGTCAGGAAACTGGAGTTCACACCTGAGCCAAACACAACAGTACGTCAGGTATTAGTTAAACTGTTACTTAAGGACGTGCTCCTGGTAGTACATTGTGGTGTCTGTCAGGAAACTGGAGTTCACACCTGAGCCAAACACAACAGTACGTCAGGTATTAGTTAGTTAAGGATGTGCTCCTGGTAGTACATGTTGGTGTCTGTCAGGAAGCTGGAGTTCACACCTGAGCAAAACACAACAGTACGTCAGGTATTAGTTAGTTAAGGACATGCTCCTGGTAGTACAGGGTAGCGTCTGTCAGGAAGCTGGAGTTCACTCCTGAACCAAACACAACAGAACGTCAGGTATTAGTTAGTTAAGGACGTGCTCCTGGTAGTACATGGTGGCGTCTGTCAGGAAGCTGGAGTTCACTCCTGAACCAAACACAACAGTACGTCAGGTATTAGTTAGTTAAGGACGTGCTCCTGGTAGTACATGGTGGCGTCTGTCAGGAAGCTGGAGTTCACTCCTGAACCAAACACAACAGTACGTCAGGTATTAGTTAGTTAAGGACGTGCTCCTGGTAGTACTAGGTGGTTTCTGTCAGGAAGCTGGCGTTCACACCTGCACCAAACACAACAGTAAGTCAGGTATTAGTTAAACTGTTAGTTAAGGACATGCTCCTGGTAGTACATGGTGGAGTCTGTCAGGAAACTGGAGTTCACACCTGAACCAAACACAACAGTACGTCAGGTATTAGTTAAACTGTTAGTTAAGGACGTGCTCCTGGTAGTACATGGTGGTGTCCGTCAGGAAACTGGAGTTCACACCTGCACCAAACACAACAGTACGTCAGGTATTAGTTAAACTGTTAGTTAAGGACGTGCTCCTGGTAGTACATGGTGGTGTCCGTCAGGAAACTGGAGTTCACACCTGAACCAAACACAACAGTACGTCAGGTATTAGTTAAACTGTTAGTTAAGGACGTGCTCCTGGTAGTACATGGTGGAGTCTGTCAGGAAACTGGAGTTCACACCTGAACCAAACACAACAGTACGTCAGGTATTAGTTAAACTGTTAGTTAAGGACGTGCTCCTGGTAGTACATGGTGGTGTCCGTCAGGAAACTGGAGTTCACACCTGCACCAAACACAACAGTACGTCAGGTATTAGTTAAACTGTTAGTTAAGGACATGCTCCTGGTAGTACATGGTGGAGTCTGTCAGGAAACTGGAGTTCACACCTGAACCAAACACAACAGTACGTCAGGTATTAGTTAAACTGTTAGTTAAGGACGTGCTCCTGGTAGTACATGGTGGTGTCCGTCAGGAAACTGGAGTTCACACCTGCACCAAACACAACAGTACGTCAGGTATTAGTTAAACTGTTAGTTAAGGACGTGCTCCTGGTAGTACATGGTGGAGTCTGTCAGGAAACTGGAGTTCACACCTGAACCAAACACAACAGTACGTCAGGTATTAGTTAAACTGTTAGTTAAGGACGTGCTCCTGGTAGTACATGGTGGTGTCCGTCAGGAAACTGGAGTTCACACATGCACCAAACACAACAGTACGTCAGGTATTAGTTAAACTGTTAGTTAAGGACGTGCTCCTGGTAGTACATGGTGGTGTCCGTCAGGAAACTGGAGTTCACACCTGAACCAAACACAACAGTACGTCAGGTATTAGTTAAACTGTTAGTTAAGGACGTGCTCCTGGTAGTACAGGGTGGTGTCTGTCAGGAAGCTGGCGTTCACACCTGAGCCAAACACAACAGTACGTCAGGTATTAGTTAGTTAAGGACGTGCTCCTGGTAGTACATTGTGGTGTCTGTCAGGAAACTGGAGTTCACACCTGAGCCAAACACAACAGTACGTCAGGTATTAGTTAGTTAAGGACGTGCTCCTGGTAGTACATTGTGGTGTCTGTCAGGAAACTGGAGTTCACACCTGAGCCAAACACAACAGTACGTCAGGTATTAGTTAGTTAAGGATGTGCTCCTGGTAGTACATGGTGGTGTCTGTCAGGAAGCTGGAGTTCACACCTGAGCAAAACACAACAGTACGTCAGGTATTAGTTAGTTAAGGACATGCTCCTGGTAGTACAGGGTAGTGTCTGTCAGGAAACTGGAGTTCACACCTGAGCCAAACACAACAGTACGTCAGGTATTAGTTAGTTAAGGACGTGCTCCTGGTAGTACATGGTGGTGTCTGTCAGGAAACTGGAGTTCACACCTGAGCCAAACACAACAGTACGTCAGGCATTAGTTAGTTAAGGACATGCTCCTGGTAGTACAGGGTGGTGTCTGTCAGGAAGCTGGAGTTCACTCCTGAACCAAAGACAACAGTACGTCAGGTATTAGTTAAACTGTTAGTTAAGGACGTGCTCCTGGTAGTACATGGTGGTGTCTGTCAGGAAGCTGGAGTTCACACCTGAGCCAAAAACAACAGCAGGTTTTATGTATTCACATAGCAATACCAGCTCAAAAAAGAACTGTACACAAAAATTAGTAATGCCTTCAAAAAACACTTATCAACCTAGGATTCTTGTGTTCAAAAGTTCAGTCAGTCATTAGGGAGGGAAAATGTGTAAAACAATGTTTAAAACATTGCAAACAATTTATTCACAGAATGTTTCTCACCTATGGGACAGGTACTGGTGGGTGCCATCTCCAGCATGCAGGAGTAACAGTGGTAGTAACCAAAGTCTTCCTCGTTGACACACTTCCCGTTATAGGACGATGAAGCATTGGCTGTGACGGAGTCGGCATACAGGGTGTCCGCACACTGGGAGTTTAGGACCAGGTTGGGGTAGCCGCAGCATTGGGCGGTGTTGGTCAACGCTGTTCCCTGTACGCTGTTTCCCTCGTTGTTTGACATGATGGAATTGACGGTGGACGTCACGTCGCTTCCTTGCATGTTGTACTGGGACAGGTATGTGGACAAATGCTGTTGGGAGAAAAGTAGAAAGACTTATTAGAGACACAGCCATTGCTAACCTTCCATTTCAAAGCATGCAACATTGCCAAGTTATCCTAGTCTACGTTATACAATCAGATAGAACAATAAGGTAGAGAAAAAGTGCAGCTCTCTGCATATTTTACTTAATAACGTGTGGTTTGATCAATACCAGCATGTTTACCAATATGTTGGCATGCAAACAATTAGATCATAGACTCTAGAAAGCTTTATATGACACTGGTCTCATACATACAATAAGTATTTCAGAGTAAATAGAGAAGACAGGATGATGATGTGGTCTCATACACATTTAACTTGTTTGGGAGCCACACCTCAAGCACATTAAAGAACCCACCACATTTGTGGAAAAGAGTAGGTGTCGTTCCCAGTGTGAGTGGATCAAACTTAGGTGGTTTACTCAGGTTATACAGAACAAACAAGACAATAAACAGATTCAGCAAAACACTCTCACCTGAAACAAGCTTCCCGTGCCGTTCTGTGTCCTCAGATCAGCAAACAGCCCTGTGGTTTGCTCGTTGGCACTGGCGTTGGCGAAGTTGAGCACACGGGCGGGGTCGCTGGAGCGGGCGGGAAACGTGATGCTGACTAACAGGCCGAGGAGCACGAAGAGCAGAGGCAGGATCAGCTGGGTGATCAGAGCCTTCTTGTCTCGCTTCGCACTCAGGAAACGCTTCAGTATCATGGCCTGGGGAAAGAGGAAAGTTAACATTCATGATGAACCAATGTTTAGACACATCTCTAACACCACAAGAGCAGAGGCAGGATCAGCTGGGTGATCAGGGCCTTCTTGTCTCGCTTCGCACTCAGGAAACGCTTCAGTATCATGGCCTGGGCAGGGAACAAACATTCATTGTCAAGTTATGATTTTGATATTCTGATGTTCTAACTGCTCTTTTTACATTTGATGAAATTGTAAGTTTGACTTATTCATTTGCATCTAGTAAAACAATGATTTACAGAACACAAATAAAAACAAAAAGTAACACATGCTGTGGTAAAGAAGAAGAAATAATAGCTTGTTTGTGTTCTTTCCCCATCAAATTTAAGAACCAATTGGAAACTTCATATATCAAGGAAAGTGTGCCCCTGAACACTAGAAAGCTCTGGTAACAATTCTGCTTTGTTTTACCATATTGGAAGAACAGCCAGATCATGACCAACAAGAGATGGCCAGCACCAATGGTTAATAGGATCTTAATCAAGATTGAGGTAAATAAAGGCGTAAACACCAGCAAATATAACAGCAGCAAACTTTTCAGGACCAAGGAAATATCTAACATCTAGGAACATCCGGAGTTTCAACACTTTGCATAGTCGCCTAATGTTCGGGAAGAACATCAGCCCCAAGGGATGGTCCGTACCTTCAATCGCACTACCAACTAAATTTTCAGCACCAAGGAAAGAACAAAGCATTAACAGTATCGGGAGTTTCAGCACCTTGAACTGCTGCCACTTCAGGGCGCACCCCTTCACCAGGTCTCCGCTATCCCTGTACTGGTACACAGACTGGTCCACCATGTTGATCGCGCTGTGGGAGGAGGGTGGAACGGCTCTCTCTGCGCCGTTGGCTGCCAGCAGAGTTTCCTCGACACTCTCTGTGTCGTTGGTCGCTGTCCCGTTGGCCTGACCGTTGCTGCTGGCTTGGAGGTTGGTGAGGCTTCCGATGTCGTCCAGGGTCCCCTCACCAGTCTGTAACCATAATACAGAATTATGTCTGAGTGAGAATCTCTAGGGCAGGTATGCCGAGAGAAAACAAAAGACCACAACTTGAAGGGCCCTTTGCATCTTCCTGTCTCCTGCCTTTTCCTTGCTATATTCAAGGTAGTCACTGGGATGTAATGACAATTTTTTTCTGTTTGGGTCACTCCTGAAGCAGTCAAAGACTATGGGAGTACATAACTCCATGTAAATGGGACATAACTCCATGTAAAAAGAGACCTTCGGTTACGAACCCTCATAAAGATATCCAGAGATGACAATGCTGGACTTGATTCTGCTATATTTTGGGTCACCCCAGAAACAATCAAAGACTTTTAGCACATCTAAAGGGTTAAAAAGGAAGAATTTACAAACCTTCATGAAGACCTCCTCCAGGGTTGTCACGGAAACGCCAAAGCTGGTGATGCCAAAGAGCTCCCTGTTGAGCTCAAGCTCGCGGAAGAGCGGGGCAAAGAGGCTGGTGCTTTCCGTGGGGAGGATGAACGCCATCTCGGACCCCACGCTCCCGCCAAACAGCGCCGACGGAACATGCTTCTCCACCTCGTCTCTCACCTTCTGCTCCACACAGACCGGCGCCTTCGCCAGCGTCAGGTGGTAACCAACACCAAACCTGACAATCAAACAACACAATCAGTAAGGGCAGACTTCATCCCCTTACCCATGCTGCTTTGTAACCCTCCAAGTCCAACAAATATTGCAGCACTGAGGACGTATGGCAAACATTTCTTCAAATGAAAAGCATGAATCGACAGCATTAATGCTCATTTCTGACATCTGCATGACAGAAATGACAGGACTTTTTCCAGCAACATGTAAATTGGGTAAGCTACAACAGCCAGGATTCAAATGCTAACCTTCTAGTCCAGATCAGGGATAAACAAGTCCACTAGCCTTATTGCCCAGGGCAAGTGAAAGTGCTGTTCGGGCAAGTGCATGTCCTACCCCACTTGTCCGATCGGGCAAGTAAGATTTTTCCATTGATTTTAGTGCAATTTTGATATACTTGTTCCTTTTTACAGTCATGACATCAAGCAATTGTCTACAGAGAATTCCATTGTTGGAAGTGAAAATGCATATACAACTGTACTAGTAACAGTGACATTTTAATTTTGGGCAAGTGAAAAATTGGTTTGGGCAAGTACATTTTTTATGTGCTTGCCCGATAGGACAAGTGGATTTTAGAAAACTTGTTCAACCCTGCAGATGATGAATTGCCACATGCTAAGTGTCTGATATAAAAGAGCAAATAACATATCTTGAAGGAGAGTGAAATTGAACTTTATTTGCTTTATTTTGGTACTTTAGACTATCAGGTCTAAGGCGGAACTCAAGGGTACCTGGTACGTTGATGAAGGTTAGACATCCAGGTGATAAGATTTGCCAAAAAGCAGTTACTGAAGCAACTGGATATGATTTTGGAAACGGTCAGATGTTTCAGATAACCATCCAGTGTCTTTCGCCAGTGACACTGGAGAAATTTTGTTGGAGAGAAGTTCTTGTATCCTAGCTGTAAACTGATACGCAAAAGGGATCTAGTTGGAGACCAGGGTACCTGTTCTTGAGGAAGAGCGAGCTGCCGCTGCAGGTGAGTTTCCCGTTGGCCATGATGGCGATCCTGTCCCCCAGAAGGTCGGCCTCGTCCATGTAGTGGGTGGTCAGCAGCATGGTCCGGTTCTCTTTGTACTTTAGCAGGAGATCCCAGGTGGCGCGCCGTGCGTACGGGTCCATACCGGCCGTGGGCTCGTCAAGGATAACCACCTGGGAACCGCCTGGACAGGAGAAAAAGGAAACTGTTTATATCAAACTGGTCAGCAGCATGGTGCGGTTCTCCTTGTACTTCAGCACTGCAGGAGATTCCAGGTGGCGCGCCGGGCGTACGGGTCCATACCGGCCGTGGGCTCGTCCAGGATAACCACCTGGGAACCGCCTGGAAGAGAAATTTTACATAGTCCAATAGGAGACAAAAGTCAAGACAAGATTGATGCAATTAGGTTATTTATCTCCTTTAAGTTTGATGGATATAAAGACTAGAATTTTATCAACCCTCACCGATCAGAGCCATGGAGCAGGACAGTTTCCTCTTCATCCCTCCCGACAGCTGAGAGGAGACGGTCCCAGACTTGTTCTCCAGCTGGAGGTCCTGCAGCATCTGGGCGATCTCCCTCTTAGCTTCATCACCTGTCTTACCTGGGGGCAGGTGAGATACAGGTGCGATATAGGTGAGATATACTTTAGGTGAGATATACTATAGGTGAGATGCAGGTGAATGTAAGATCACTGTTGTACACTGCAACTGTAAGACCTACAGTATCTGAGCAACCTCATTCTTAGCTTCATCACCTGTCTTACCTGAGGGAAGATGAGATACACATACAGGTGTGACTTATAAACATCATACTGTAGCTGTGACTGTATTTGTCACTTTGTATGCGCATCAGACACCAGCTCTGATGCCTGAGTAAGAAAGTACTGTGGTAATACCACAATGTTCTTCAACTGTTTCTTCAAGGTATTGAAGCAAACTTTAGTCTGTCTCAACCACACCTTCCACAGTGATGGCAAAGTAGAAATGCTCTTGTCACTAGTTTTAGAGTAATAAAGAACTAGAAACATGATGATGTTTTTCATAGTAAAAAAAATACATTGTCTTCAACCTCACCTTTCAGAGTGATGGCAAAGTAGAGATGTTCCCTGACAGTGAGCCTGTCGAACAGGACGTTGTGCTGAGGACAGAGCCCCAGACTACTGCGGATCTCGTCCATGTTAGTCAGGATACTGTGGTTGTTCACAGTCGCCGTACCAGAGGTGGGGGGGAACAGGCCGGTCAGGATGGACATGGTCGTGGTCTTACCTGAGAGAGAAAAGAATTGAAGATTAGAAACTGTTTGAGCCATCGTCCATGTTAGCATAATGTAGCCATTCACGATCGCCATACCAAAAGTGGGTCGGGGAGTGGGCAGGCAAGTCAAGATAGACATAGTCGTGGTTATCTCTGCAATAATGCAACTACAACAATCAATAGTGGTACAAATATACATGTTTCTAAGTCTGACTTTGTGCTTGGTAGTTTACCTCCAAAGGCATATTAGGATTAATGACAATTGTATGCCACTTATCATTGCCATGAGGAGTAAGAATATAGTCGCCGCCCCCGTGCAGTAACATAGTTGTGTCGTAACATAGGGGTGTTAGAACATAGCGGTGTTAGAATATACATGTAGGGGTGTTAGAACATAGGGGTGACAGAACATAGGGTTGACAGAATATAAGGGTTTCAGAAGATAGGGGTGTTAGAACGAACATAGGGGTGTCAGAACATAGGGGTGTCAGAACATAGGGGTGTCAGAGCATAAGGGTGTCAGAGCATAGGGGAGTCAGAACATAGGGGTGTTGGAACATTGGGGTGTCAGAACATAGGGGTGTTGGAACATTGGGGTGTCAGAATAAAGGGGTGTTGGAGGTATGTAACCCATGCAAGTGTCAGACTGACCAGCGCCGTTATGCCCCAGCAGAGAGGTGATCTGGCCCTGGTACATGTTGAGTGACAGCCCGTCCACAGCCACCTTCCTCCCCGTCGAGCCCTTGAACACCTTGCCCAGGTTCCTGATGGAGATGCCCAGCGGCAGGCCCTGGGGCTCTGGCTCGTGGGGGGAGTCCATGGTGCTCAGGTTGTTCGCAGCTTCCATCTCCAGATCCTGACAACACAAGGTCCCATTTATGCAAATTAGGACATGATGAGGACATATTCACTAAAGGTCATAACAGATTACATTGCAGATTAGTGGACAACAGGCCCAAAAACAAGAGCCTTAGGTTATGGGAGCATACTAAGGTTCCAATTTATGTAAATTAGGACATATTGGACAAGAACATAACACTGGTAACATTGCAGAATAGTGGAGAGGAAAATAGGAAAGTAAGCAGAAAACTACAGGACTGAAAGCAGGTCCTGGAGAATTAGGCTATGGGAGCATGTAACTTGTAAGGTTCCCATTTATGCATATTAGGACATTAACTGAACTGAGGACATTAATGCAAGGACATAACAGATTAAAGAAAATGAGAGAAAAGGACGAATGTCTACTAGAAAGCAGTTACATTACATGCTCCCAAAACCCAACACAAGGACATGCAGTACTAAGCCATGATGTACAACTAACTTATCCGAAAAAAGGCCAGCTTCATTCCTAATGAAACAATGTAGCACAAATGGGTAAAATTAATCCGTCTGGCTACCCTGCATTTTCATATTTTCATATGTATGTAGTTCGAACGTTAGTATGCAGAGTGCCAACTGTAGCTTAGTTAAACCTTCACCAGCAATTTTATTTTCCCATCTAGAAGAATTTTCAAGTTTGTGACCACACCTGACTCTGTTCATAAGCAACATGGTTGTCATGACATTCTGAAGGGCCTTTCTTCTCTGTCTTCTGTATACATGCAGAAACCAAACATTTGAAGAGTGTTTTATTGAGTCAGTCCCAACATAGACATGTAAGTTGTGAATTGCTCAAGGTATACAGCATGGTAAATACAGAAGACCAGACTGAGAAAAAGAAAAAAATCTAAAACCCTGGGCATGCTTAGTGCAGGCAAAATTTATTTGGCTTGACTGTTAAAATAGAAAGTGCAAGAAACTGCCTAAGGTCGTCATAAACATGACTTATGTCATCAGCTAATTCCCTTCGTCGACGCTACAGAATTGACAAATGATTTAGTACGGCAGATACATTAAGGTTGCCTAAGTATGCCTGCCACTACTTTGCATGCAACAAGGCTGGAGAATGTCTTTTGCAGAGCTCACTCATTAAACAATACACTGTTATCTTGCAGTAACAAAAATAGAGTGATTGAGTGAACAAGAGGTAACTACAGTGGGAGGGGTGACTCATTTGAGCATTTGGGACTCGAGATGACTTGGATAGTGCATGCAATTTAGACAACAACATGTATGAGCGCTTTTGTGGGGTAAATTTGTTGATAACTGTGTTTAAAACTGAAACTAAAATTAACATTTTATGAGCAATGTTGAACCTTAGCCTTTGGATGGAGTTCAGGGTTAACGCAAGACAATAACTACACCAGCTCATGCTTGAAAATGGCACACCATTTTTTAAGCAAATTGGCATTTTCTTCTTGCCTAACCAAGTCCCAACAACAGCCATGCTTGCAACTTATGACATATTCACAGTGACAAGCTTGTATTAACCATGCAGTCAGGCAACAGAATATGTAAAGTGTGTTGGCAATGCATTCAAATAAAAATAAGCATTCATTAAAAATCAATGTATCCATTTTGCTTGAGTGCTCTAAGCAAGAATTATGCTTCAACTATCTATCCACAATACACTGACTACATATTCACAACATATCAATTTGGCAGTATATACCGTAACACTAAATAATATTCACAATTAATATATTTCTGTATTCCGTATACATTTCATGCAATGCAAGACATTTCATTAGATTAAAAACACAGCCAATCATACTTTTGATAGTGTCTTTTGCAGTCATGCAATTGGTATGTAGATGTTGCTCAATCCTTGGATTTGAGCAAAACTATGCAAACTGCATTTCTAAAGAATTTGCACTGCAGTCAGCACAATAGTTTAGAATTATAACTTCATTACTGATGATGATTCAAGAAATGTTTGCCATGCACATCAATGTACTTTCTTGGCTCTCAGACATTCAGCAAGAGGAGAAATGGAGCTTTGAGAGGAAACCTTGCATTTGCCTATGTGTACCAGGTTTAAGTAGTACTACATATTAACATTCTTAGACATTCTTATCAAATATACTTTTCCTGTAATGTTCTGATGAAGTATTTTGTTTTAAATCTGAGAGCCAACCAATCAAATTAGTGTGGCCCTAAACAAGAATGAAACAGCCAGTAGATGCATGCAAAGCTTGTTTGTTTGTTTGTTTGTTTGTTTGTTTTCCTTACCTCCCCATGCTTGACCCTGTTGCTGGGCCCGCACCAGTACGACCGCTGGAACAGGAAGTATGGCGGTTTGGGGACGCCATACTTTCCGGGGAACACCGCCTCGATGTACCAGGTGATGACCAGGTACACAACCGTGTCCACCTGTAGAGAAGAAGTAGAGGACGTGCTTTGGCAAATAATTTTGTAAAGTGATAACAGACAAACGAGAGTTGCCATGGCCGAGGAACAATCTTTATTCTACACCATCACATTCTGTTCTGTCCCTGGGCTGTCTCCGTCCCGGGACGGAAATTTGCTTGTTGGGATGGAAATAATGTTACCCCATCCATCCCAAAATTACATGAAACTGTACAGTTTCATAGGCTTAAAATGACATATTCAATCCCTCTTCCTCCCTCCCTCCTTCCCTCTCATTCTTTCATTTTCTCTCTCATTCTCTCTCTCTTGCTCACTCTCGCTCTCTCTCTTGCTCTCTCCCTAGCACGCAGAGACGGTCAATATACATTATTATAGTTTATACACACCACCAGCATGGCAAATGCCATGGAGAGGGAGAAATTGTCATCCACGGACGGCGTGGTACGGAAGTTGGCCCAGGTGGCGCCGATTGTCGCCTCCTCGTAGTAGATGATGAGTCGGAAGCCGATGGAGGCGCAGGTGTTGGAGAGGAGGCAGGCGGCGGTCTTCTGCGGGCCCGTCATGTCCTCGTAGGAGTTAGCGATGAACTGGTACGGCATGTAATTCAGGTACCACAGCACTAGGCTGAACAGCAGCGCAACCTGGGGATGGGACAAAAACGTAGGCTGAACAGCAGGGCAACCTGGGGATGGGACAAAAACGTAGGAGCTGACAATGAACTGGTAAGGCATGTAGTTCAGGTACCACAGCACTAGGCTGAACAGCAGCGCAACCTGGGGATGGGACAAAAACATAGGCTGAACAGCAGAGCAACCTGGGGATGGGACAAAAACGTAGGAGCTGACAATGAACTGGTAAGGCATGTAGTTCAGGTACCACAGAACCAGGCTGAACAGCAGGGCCACCTGGAGATGGGACAAAAACACAGAACCAGGCTGAACAGCAGGGCAACCTGGGGATGGGACAAAAACGTAGGAGCTGACAATGAACTGGTAAGGCATGTAGTTCAGGTACCACAGAACCAGGCTGAACAGCAGCGCAACCTGGGGATCAGGGGAAAACGTCACTTGAAAACAGTCTCTGACAGTTTTGCCTGATTGGGTCAATGTGAACAATTAGAGTTAGAGACAAAACTCATCTTTGTCCATGAGAACATGACTCCGAGAACATGCGTCCTATAATCAAGGGAAGAAAGTTGAGAACCAAATGTACCTATGGTCGAGTGATAAAAGTGGAGACCTAACATACCTTAAAGTTTGCTTCAGAAAGACAAAACATACCTCTGCTTGACAGAAGAAGATGACTCTTCCTTTCACTCATGAGAAAAATTGACAAAGAATAGAAGATAGAAGATGCATCTTTGTTTAACAAAGAAGATGTACCTATACAAAGAAGACTATCTTGCTCATAAAAAGAAGACAAATAATGGAAGACTAATATTTGCTCAAGAGAAGAATCTGACACACTTTTGCTCGAGAAAGGCTGACAAAGTTAAGACGACGTACCTTTGATCATGAGGAGAAGACAAAGATAAGACAACGTACCCATGCTTAAGAGAAGCTGACAAAGTTAAGTTGACGTACCCTTGCTCAAGAGAAGCTGACAAAGTTAAGACAACGTACCTTTGCTCAACAGAAGCTGACAAACTTAAGACGATGTACCCTTGCTTAAGAGAAGCTGACAAAGTTAAGACGACGTACCCTTGCTTCAGAGAGGCTGACAAAGTTAAGACAACATACCTTTGCTCAAGGTCACACTAGAGAAGCTGACACAAAGTTAAGACGACATACCTTTGCTCAAGATCACACTAGAGAAGCTGACACAAAGTTAAGACGACATACCTTTGCTCGAGAGAAGAATGTCGAGACCATGAAGCACCATGAGATGGAGGCGAGGACCCAAAGCAGCCAGAAGACGAGCAGGAGCGAGACGTTGCTGTGCTCGAGGATGCGGGCGAACTTCAGCACCAGGGCGATGGGGACCTGTTAAATGACTCAGAATGACCTCCAAAGTCCAAGACAATCCTTCTAATTATGTCGACTATTGTGAATGTCTAGTCTGTATATAACAACTGAACGCCTGTCTTGATTCTCAAGATATGTAGTCTAAGACTAAAGGTCCTTGATACTTGATAAAAATCGTTTGTTAGCAATTACGATTTTAAACCATGGTATCTTTTTAAATTGCTGTAATTATCTATTTGACTGTGCAATTCTCCCTGAAGGAGTATGTAAATGCCAACACAATTCATGATCAGACTCGACTTAAAGTCTGCAATATGGTATTTCAATAAAGATCTCAAAGATAATCACCACGGTGAGCAGCAGGAACAGCAGGTTCTTCAGGAACCAGGCCAGCCAGTGCACCCAGTTGGCCAGCCCCATCATCTTCATGCTTTCCTTCAGACGCGTCTCCTTCTCGTACACAAGCTCCTGGGGGGGTTGGAGAGAGGGGCAGGGTGGGTTAGCCAGGGTACCATGCTATTTCTGCCAGGGCTCCTTGCACTCACTGTCCTAAAAAAATACATTTTTTTAAGGGCAGCGAGTGAAGCAAGTGCAAGGAGCCTTCAAGTTGGTAGAAATAGGATGGTACCCTGAGGCTAAGGGTGGATGTGATTCCAAGTTCATGATTTCAAGTTTTAAAAATGCATGTCTGCGTTGCATGAATTCTCATCAAGAGTTTATGAGTTTATATCCACAATATACTTGTAGTTTGAACTCTCCTGGTGGTTCCTTAAAAAAGTTGAAGAAATATTGATTATTCCAGAAAAAAAAATAATACTGTAACAAACTTAATACTTTTACATATTTTTTTCCTTTCTTGACAGGAATACCATCATGCCTTTTGACCTGCTGTAAGGTTGACCCAGCCTGTTGGTCATGTAATTGACCTTGACCTCTCTATGCCCTTGACTGACCTTGACCATCATGCCTGCGGTGTAGATGAAGGCCAGAGTCTGGATGAAAGGCAGCAGGAAGCTGATGGTCTGCAGGAACGTGTCCTCGCGCCACTTCGGGTACGGGAATTGCTAAAAAAACAGTTGGCTTGTATTAGATTCTCAAAGATAGAGTTGCCATTACGAATAGCCCCCATTACTGATGTATCTATTGTCATCTGTAATTACTGACAGCATTCTGAAAGTCAAAGTAAAAGTCAAAGTCACTCTTATCTCTAAGATGTATTTCTAGGCCTCAGAAATGTAGCAACAGCACAACAATTCGAGCATTTACAGTGTGTATTTCATTGGATCATTCCCCATTGCTTTGGTCTAACGAAAGGTTTACTCAACATTGTATGATTGATTGACTAAATGATTGATGAACTGAAAAATATATTTCTACCAAACATAATAAGTCCTAAAAAAAAGGTACAATAAAATTCCTTTGCCTTTGACGAGCACAATGAACAGCAAATCAAAGCCCATTGATATTTCAGTACCTGCAGTTGTATCTCCACGTCCTGCAGGGCTCCAGCAGAACCGTTAGCTGCGGCCTGATGTCGGATCAGCACCGTGTCCACTGCAGCCTGCAGCACCAGGAACCTGGCCTTGTAGTTCGCATTATCCCTGCAGCAGAGGTCATGAAACAAGAGGTCAGAGGTCATGGCATAGGGCAGAGGTCATGAGATGATAGGTCAGAGGTCAGGGTATAGAAACAGAGGTCATGAGACAACAGGAGGCAAGAGGTCATGATATAGGATAGAGGTCATGAGAAAACAGGAGGTCAGAAGTCATGGCATAGGGAAGAGGTCATCAGACAACAGGAGGTCAGAGGTCATAACATAGTGCAGAGGTCATGAGACAGCAGAGGGGTAAACGTCATGACATAGCAAGGAAGATAGATGTTTTACTACAGTTAATGTGACAGCATAAACAATGATAACAATAATTTGATCAAGGAACAGTACTAGTTCCGTATCAATTCTAACCACTTTTCTCCTCAGGCAAATGACTACAAACAAAAGATTCAACATTAAAGACTTGCAGAAATACAATTGAATACAATTTATTTTTTAACGATCTAGAGGATCATTTCCTCGCTATTAGATTGAAATATTTTTCATGTGATAATTCGGTCGGGAAGTAATGTTAAAACGTCTTCAAAAAGTGCGACTTGGGGCATCCGAGGGCGAATTCTAATGATATGCATGACGTCATTTTAGAGAGTCGCGTTCTTCTAGTAGCTCTACCCCCGTCCGCTGTAATGGCGTCTTGTACTACAGGTCGTGTTAGTACAAAGTCCAGTAGAAGTTATTGTGTCGCAGGAGGCCCACATGGCGTTAGCTGTAAGAATAGTCAGTCTACCGAGGGGATATCTATGCACAGATTCCCCAAAGTTAAAAATGACAGAACTGTGGCTGACAAATTGAGAGTCTCAGCGAGCTAGAAAACAGTGTACAAAATTATGTATCAAGTTTGTTCAGAGGCATCGGCATGGTTCCTTCCGCGACATCTATGGCTCTGCACACTTCGAGCTCCGCACACTTCGAGCCCTCGTACTTCAACATGAACCTTGAGATTATATTGGGGAGAGCTGTGGGAGGACCAGAAGGATTATCGCAGGAAAAGTTCCAACTATTGACACCGCTGGTCTGCCGACTCCCAGTCACGGAACGCGCGCAGAGAAGGGTGAATTCGCCACAGTTTATCACAGCTGCAGGACGTTTATCTGTCACATACTAGTAGTAATTCGCCCTGTAAATTTACCTTGTATTTCGCTTATTCTGGTCATAACTGCGGTGCCATTATTGTGAAGTACTTGTACGCTTAGTTAGACTCCGACACAAAACAGCACAAATGATTCTTGGATTTTACATCTTTGTCGGCGTCCGGATAGATTTCATAACAAAGTGAACCGCTTATACCGAACTCGTAACAACAAACGACGCTGTCCCAAGATTTTCAAGCACGAAAATTTGCTGACCGTATTCAAAATACGTTGGAAAAATTGTCACTAGATTTTGTCATGAATATTGTAGTTCTTGGTCTCAGTAAAACCAAGTTACGAGCGAATCTGGGATTTTTCGTCGTCAACAACAACAACTCTAAGAAAAATGGCCCCCAAAAAGATGGCGGCCGTGCGCTAAAATCCTGAGACTTTTCGAATTTTCTTTCACGGAAACACCAGTCTGTATGTTTTTCCTCGAATCACTAGGAGCTTACGAAATCTGTCTGTTGTGTAGTGTCTTAGCGGTGGACATGTTGTTGATAGGTGAGTTAAAATAGTTTGGTTTTGTATAAAAACTTCTAGCGTAACCTGAGCATGTAAACAAAGGAAAATATATCTGGGTTGCGGGACCACAAGCATGTACGTACTCGTTACTATGTCATCGATAACTCGTTTTTTTGCTCGTGTAGCTACAAACTTGGCACTTTTGTCGCTAGATTTTGTCATGAATATTGTAGCATTGATATGTAGTACTGATATGGTCTCCGTAAAACCTAGTTACGAGTGAATCTTGGATTTTTCGTCGTCAACAACAAAGAAAAATTCCTCACAAAAAAATGGCGGCCCCGTGCCATGCGCTATTATTTAACCACACTTTTCGAATTTTCTGTCACGGAAACACCAGTCTGTATGTTTTTCCTCGAATCACTGGGAGCTTACGAAATCTGTCTGTTGTGCAGACAAATATGAGACAGAAAGAACAGTCACTCTCAAAATGTTTCACGGACTCGTCACAATCTGGAGGCGTTTAGCTATCGGCCGTGCTCACGACTAGAAATAGTCAGTCTACGACGTACTATCTATCCGATAAAAGCTTACAGGTTTGTAAACAAACACATACTTTGAGTGGGAATGTATTTTGAGGCGCATTTCTTGTGGCAATGAGGTTGCTTCTCATTTTAAATCCTGGCGAACTGTACGTAGTTAGTTGCTCAGCTGTTGTATATTTGTACGCGACCGAAGCTTTAGTCCCGGTTTCGCTAGCAGGCACAAGCGGAGACCGCAAAGAGGCACAAACTTCTGCGCTTCCGCTAGAAAACATCTTCAAATGAATGTACAGCATGGCCTCCTTACTGAGGACAATGTAAGGTCATCCTATCATTTGTGTATAGAAGAGGCGATGGCTGTTTATCCCCGCTTATTCCACACGCTACAATAATGAACTTTCTCCCCGCTTGCGTTACGCACGCTTGGTACGTGCATCAACTTCAAGTGCCTCTAAGATATATTTTAGTGGCGTGAATACGAACGAAATTCCCTTCAAGTGAAGTGAAGTATGTGTTCTTTAGTCGTGCCGAGTTTCGTCAATGAATTATGTTTCCTTTATAAGATACGGGTCTATCAAATGTACATTATTCCCCTAGTCAACCATACCAGCTAGTAGGGACTAACTAAAATGACGTCACGGCGTGTTCCTAATTAGTTCCAGCAAAGAGCTCAAAGTACACATTTTTATGTCGCTGTTTGAGGGACTTCCGGACGGACAATTGATTTGAAACTTGCATTGACTTTTTCAGAAAAGATCAAATTTTTACATTATTGGTAGAAAATGCTACAGACGATTTCATTTCAGTTACACTTTAAGCTTTTGACTCATGGAACTATCCAAAGAACAAACATCAGAATACCAACAGACCAACGGCCAGTATAATAAAGCTCCCTACCCTGTCTGGCGTGGCCCCGGCCTGGAGAATGTCGGGTAGGTTCTCTCCGTCACCCAGGTCTTGCGATTTCCCGCGATGTCGTGAGGGAGACGAATGGCGTAGTGCACGTCCTTGGGCAGGGCTGTGGCGTTCTGATCGATGTAGAACACGATCGCTGGAACACAAGGAGACACATATCTGGGTACAGGAGCAGGAACTATAAGTGCCTTGGAAGTCAGAGCCATATCAGGTTTGACTGTATGAACATCAACTCTCAACAGATGCCATTATAATACTGCCACGTGTGAAACATACATGGGTTTAGAGTTTTCTAAAGGATGTACCAGTGCAGCTTCAGTAATCCTGAGGCATATACACTTCATATATTTAGGTGTACAAGACAATCTTGAGAGGACCTATGTAACAACATCCTCTGTGAAAATTCAAGCGTCCGAAACAGCTAAGACGGCGTCTACAAGCGTCCAAAGGCGTCTGAGCGCGTTTCAAACTCTCTGGACGCCTCCATTGCCGTCAGAAACGGCCGCGAACACATCGTGAGCGTCCGGGCCGTTCTGTCAGTTTTTTTGTTGGACGCCCAGACGGCTGAAAGACGTCTGAGACGGCCGTCTGAGACGGCCACTGATGGGGCTATAAAATACTTAGGAACCCGACGCCCTCAGACGGCTTGCGTCTGTCCTTATCCCCACGGGAAAAATGACGTTTTAACTTCTGCACATGCGCCAAGTTCAGCGGGTGAATTCGAATTTCAGACCGTTGAACAATCCGGCGGTTGCAGGACATATGTTCAGAAGGTGACTATTTCTGTGGATTTTATGTCTGTTTGTTAAAATTTTGCTTACTTTTAGACCAAGGACATCACGTCTAGAAGTAGCAGTTGATGTTTCTACGACATTGTGCTGAGGTTGCGTTTACGGCGATGACTTTATTCGTTATTTATACTAAAAAACAATGTACAAAAATTATTTGTCGTGCGCCGACAAGGGGGATAAATCATACTACTTACCTGAAGCAACTGTGAAACGTAACGGACAGGAGAAATCACAGATGCCGTCAAAAGAAGCAGCGTCCTTCCGTTAGCTGACTGTCGATACTTTGCTGGCGCCGGTAAGTGAGTACTCATTTTATTCTTATTTTTGTACAACATGTTGTTGCAAAGTTTGCCGACGACGGTTGCAAAGTTTCGGTGCCCTCCCCACATACGCAAAGGAATGATAAAATTTAGGATCTTACTTTGATGCCACAAAATAAAAAGACTTATGAACACGTTGTAAAATACTTGTAAAAATATCTGTGGTTTCGATTAAGAATGATGCTGTTAAAATGTAGATTTAGACAACAGATAATGAGATAGCACCTACCGATTTTGCCGTCAATGAAATCGGCCCTCCCAACTACTAGGGGTTGGGAACTTATGAAACGGACGAATTTGTTTCGCTACCGCGAAATAAAAATGACATATGAGCTTTGTAGAAAATGTACTGCACATTTACAATGTATCCAGTCTTTAATTAAGACTATTGTGATTAAAATGTACGATAGAGAATTAATTAAAACGTCCTGTATTCACCCTTGATGTTATGTGGACTCGTCCATTATGATGTAACGTATGGCAGTGCGGGCGGCTCGGCGGCACAAAGAGCCGCGGACACGATTGAAGGTCGGATTGAATTTCATACATGTAGCAAAGTTTATCAAACGCCGCGAAGTATGTCTGAATTTACGAAGAAATTTGTTCAAGTTGCGTTTGATTTTAACTAAACCTGACGGCCCGGTCGTGGGTCACCCACAGGTCTTCCACTGCCTGGCTGAATATTTGTTTGTTTGGTATGTGGCAATGTCCCAACAGGCATAAAATTATAGCCGTGACCGGACGGCGTCAGAAACGGCGTCCGGGCAGCCGTCTACGCACGTTCCAAATTAAATGCACCGGCCTATTATGAGTTTCTACCGTACTGCCTGACTAACTAAAACAGTTACTGTGTCTTGAAGAAAAAATATTTTGCTAGGAGTTTGGCCCAGATATCAATCTTTAATAATATAGCGATGACTGCCTCTTGGCCTTTCATTCCATTTTCTGTCGAATTTTACGATCTGTACCCCCCGTGGGAAGGCGTGGTGGAGGCTATATTACCGCCCGTACCAGCGGCCTGGATTACGCCGTTTATGCCCGTCGCAATCTGCGTTCGATCCGTCCCAGCAGCCTGGATTACGTCATTTACGTCCGTCGCAATCGGCGTCTGGTCCGTCCGCAGAGACGTCTGTTCCCAGCGGGGGGCTCGCCCGACGGAGCGCGGGAGCGTCCGGCTGCCCGCTTTCAGACGCCGTCTCGGACGTCCCGAACGTCCGACCGGACGCGTCTAAAGTGCCAATCTAGACGCGTCCAAGCGTTTGTTATGCCGTTCGGACCGTCTTGGACGTTTTGTCGGGCGTTCAAAAGCCCGTCCCATGCCGTCCGCCGCCGTAACCGTCCAAAGCGTCCCAATAATTTAAGACGCCTTGGACGGTTGTCGCAAACGGCGTTTCGCCGTCTGAGACGCTTGAATTTTCACAGAGGATGTTTTAATGATTTGGTATTATGGCAGCCAGTAGAATTAGTGAGAGTTGGTGTTACAAATGTTATGTCTAAGGTAGCTGTTTGACAGAGTGACTACATTTCAACTGGTCCCTGAGTTAGGAATAAGTGAGAAAGTGAAGGTAACCATGGTAACACTGGTTACCTCCGTAGTACGTTGTCTGCTCCTCAGCGACGGTCCGCGCCATGTCGAACTCCGAGGCAAACTCGACCGTAGAGGCCTGCTTCTGGATCTGTCCTGTTATCTGGTTCATCAGCTGTGATGCTGCGCAGTGGAACACAGGATTAAACATTCAGTAATTTCATGCATCAATACATTGGACTGTATTTCTGACAAATAAAGAAGACAATACAGTTCACTCCTTGTTAATCCAGGTTCCAGACTAAATGTAGGTAGTCTCAACCAAAGTAAAGAGGATGATCCGACCCACTATATATAGCTATGCAAAGGTCTGAATCTGGAATTTGAATTTTTCTTCAGCAGCATTTGCTGTCACAACAGTCACAGTGTACCAAATGCAAGGCAAACACTTTGCCCATTGCACCAGCCCTTCTGTTATGTCAATACATTAATCTTAGACTATTCTACAACAAAACCTTCTTCCAATCACCAGAAACTGAGATAACAACTTACTCAGGTTGTTCCTGGGGAAGTAGGCCACCTGGTTAGGCATACTGCCGGCCATGGCAGCCATGGCAGCCAGCTGGGACAGGTTCATGGCCCCCCCATCCTGCACATTGGTGGTCTGGGCAGCCTCAAATCCTGGCTCATATGTAGCTGGAAAGACACAAACATACATGAAAACAACTGGTAGAGTAGGGAACTGTTGGATATCAATGTCCACAGCATTCTGACTTTGTTTTCATATTTGAGCTTAAAGAACTAAGGACTAAAATAAGTACACTTTGATTTAAACAGCTCTTTAATCTTAAGGAAGAAAGCCAATATAAAAGTTAGGCGTGACACCTGGTCATTCAGTGTAATATAACCAGCTGATGCTGCATGGCATGCCTGCAAAGCTGATGTGTTACGCAAATGCTTAAGATACAGATACAGGTACAAAAACGATACATACATACAGATAGGATTCTGAGATTCATGCATTTGTAAATCTACGTGGCATTCTCTGGTGTAAGAGAGGGTAATTGTTACTTACAGAAGCAGTGGTCTACAGCTTCCAGTCCTCTCCTAAAAGATAAATAACAGGCAACAAAATCTGTCAAGTTCAACATTCAAAAGGATCATTTATCTCCCATCACTTGGATACATCAACTTCCTTCTGCAAACTTTTCATACTTCTAATGGCTGGGATAAAAAGTCTCTCTGTAAACAAGCTAACATTTTTTAACCCTGAGTCAATGCAAATTTTGTTTTGACATGACAGAGTTTGAAATTACCCCTAAGACAAAGGACTGGTGCAGAAGAAGATGTTCATAAGTGTATTTGTCTCATTTTCTTGTCATATCTTAATTAGATGGAAACATGACACCAATTTTTACATTCTTTTATGATACTTAAGGATAAGAACTCCATGGTACAGAAAAACTGCCTTACCTTGCAATGATCAGTAGAGCAAACAAAGCAATTGGAACAAATATCTCGATGAAGGTACCGATGGGTCTCCTGATCTGTTATACATGGAATGGTAAAAGGAAAAACATGGTTAGACTTTCATAATCTGTTCTTTGTATAGCACATTTACATGTACCTGTTATTGTTATCACTGTTTGTGCATTGCATATCAGAACAATGTTGTTCAAGGTTCAGCACCAAGGACAGGTATTGATGTTTCAATGGAAGGCAAGCAAAATCTTCATACACATGTAAACAATCATCTTTGATTCTGGTTTTACCATGTATGTGTATTTGTATGCTTGTGTTTGTGTATGTTTGTATGTGTGCGTGTGTGCATGGTTGTGTGTATGCGTGTCAGGGTTGCAGCCAACCTGAAATCATTTTCAGTCCCCTCGATTTTGAATCCTATCGAGCACCCAAGGCGGGGGTCCAGGGGAGCATAGATTTTGAAATCTAGAGTTTACATATCTATTTTTGTCATCACAGAGGACGAAATGGGCAAATTTCTCCAGCTGCAAAATTCTGTCAAAGGACGGAGGGACGGGAGCTGGCTACAACCCTGGTGCGTGTGCATATTTGTGTGTATGTGTGTGCGTGAGTGTGTGCATATTTGTGTGTATGTGTGTGCGTGAGTGTGTGCATATTTGTGTGTATGTGTGTGCGTGAGTGTGTGCATGTTTGTGTGTATGTGTGTGTGCATATTTGTGTGTATGTGTGTGCGTGAGTGTGTGCATATTTGTGTGTATGTGTGTGCGTGAGTGTGTGCATATTTGTGTGTATGTGTGTGCGTGAGTGTGTGCATGTTTGTGTGTATGTGTGTGTGCATATTTGTGTGTATGTGTGTGCGTGAGTGTGTGCATGTTTGTGTGTGCTTGTATGTACGTGTGCCCTTGTACATGTGTAGGTATTCCACATTTAGTATAAAAGCAACAATGTTTAGCACCAAGGACAGACATGGAGATGCCAAATTTGACCGTTACAATGCTGACGACTGCCATAACAAATACAAATTCAGCTTATGGATGTGCACTGGGCCAACAAAGGTTTAATGTTGGGCCACATAACTGGGGGAATGAATAAATGAGGGTGAAAACCTCTCTATGACGATAACAAAACATGTTTGTATACACCAATATTGGATGTCAATACAATGTACATGTGTACACTATCATTATCAATTTTCCATGTTTTAATCCAAGCCTCTTCTTTCCCTGGACCTCTACAATAAACCTATTGATCATGAATATCAAATAAACATGGAAGACAAAACTAAGAGCACAGCATGCACAGGAACACCTGAAAATGGCAAAAAAACAACATGAAGATTTACGACTAAAAAGCTTACTCAAGCTTCTTAGTGCTTCTGAAGGATTTTCCTTTATTGCACTTTACCACGAGATTATGGTGTTCCTAGACTTCATGATTGTTGCTGTATAACAGCTGTTTTCCAAATTTCATGGTACCTTGTTAAAACCCTTACAACTTATCATGTTTGTGCATGTAGAGTCAAGTTTGATATCTCATTTCAAAGAGCAACCCCTCTCCACTACATGTGCCAGGCATTTTTACTAGTACCTCTATCATAATGTTGTCAGAGATATATTCCATAAAATATTTGATCATTCAATATTCTCAGGGCTGCCTCTACAGACTTAATTGGCCTTCCAGTTAGGAATTTGAGGCATGGGTGCCATGCTGACTCGATCTTACGTAAAAATTCAGCATCAGCTTACAGATTATGTTTCAATAAAGAAACTATGTACAGGAGGTCCTTGTCACTCCCATGTAATTTCTGCCTTGTTCATCACAACAAAAGACTCTCAGAGACTTCATTTTCTCTTTGTTATCGGGCGTTGCAGTGGCAAAACAGATCCATGACAACCAAACACCAGCAGCTGTCACAGCACGAAAACAACCTTTTAAGCAAAGTTTCAGAGATACGTATAAAGCCCTTAAAGGCGGAGAAATATTTCAGCAGATTTTAAGATCTATCAAAGGCATCGGAAACATACATTTGGCATTTACGGAAGATTTCAGCGTTTGTAAATCTAACTTAATCTGTTGTGTTTCTTTGCGTGAATTTTACATGTATTTTAGTATGCCGAAAAGACAACTTAAATGTCTCAAAAATATTTTCTGTCAAAACGGACAAATACCGTTTCTCTAGATCTGTTACAGAATACATGTTAACCGGCTAAGTCAAATGTAATAATCCTTTGTCTGGTGTTAGATAAAACATTGCGTCATCTGTTTTATAACAGTGGCAAGATTTACAGTCAAAACTGAAAATTATTGCGCTTTCTGGTACAAAATGTTATGTTTATACCTCAGCAAATACAAATACAATACAATACAAAGTCAAATACAATAATCTTCTGTGTTTTTTAGCTATTCCGAAAGCGTTTGACGTATTCAAACTTTCTGTGCACAAGGTTTAATTCGAACAGGGGAGAACCTCTCACGGTTAGCTTATATGCGCTATTTTACGTTATATGAGATGTTGCGTATACCATGGTCAATATTGACCGAAGGATGCCATATATATAATTTATTTCGAACCGTCATTTACACAAAGAAGGGAAGACCTCCCCCGTTAATATATTTGCCAAGACGTATATGAAATGTTGCGTAATTCATTTGAACATACGACATGTTTATTCTTTGAATCCGCGCAGTTTAAGCGAACTATGGGAGACCTCCCCCGTTTATCTTATATGTTGCCAAAACGTATATGAAATGTTGCGTGTTTCTTTTGAACATACGACATGTTTAATCTTTGAATCCGCGCAGTTTAAGCGAACTAGGGGAGACCTCCCTTGTTTAGCTTATATGCTGCCAAAACGTATATGAAATGTTGCGTATTTCTGTAAAACATACAACATGTTTAATCTTTAAATCCGCGCAGTTTAAGCGAACTAGGGGAGACCTCCCCCGTTTAGCTTATATGCTGCCAAAACGTATATGAAATGTTGCGTATTTCTGTTGAACATACGACATGTTTAATCTTTGAATCCGCGCAGTTTAAGCGAACTAGGGGAGACCTCCCCCGTTTAGCTTATATGTTGCCAAAACTTGACGTATATGAAATGTTGCGTATTTCTGTAAAACATACGACATGTTTAATCTTTGAATCCGCGCAGTTTAAGCGAACTAGGGGAGACCTCCCTTGTTTAGCTTATATGTTGCCAAGACGTATATGAAATGTTGCCTATTTCTGTTGAACATACGACATGTTTAATCTTTGAATCCGCGCAGTTTAAGCGAACTAGGGGAGACCTCCCCCGTTTAGCTTTTATGTTGTCAAGACGTATATGAAATGTTGCGTATTTCTGTTGAACATACGACATGTTTAATCTTTGAATCCGCGCAGTTTAAGCGAACTAGGGGAGACCTCCCCCGTTTAGCTTATATGTTGCCAAAACTTGGCGTATATGAAATGTTGCGTATTTCTGTAAAACATACGACATGTTTAATCTTTGAATCCGCGCAGTTTAAGCTAACTAGGGGAGACCTCCCTTGTTTAGCTTATATGTTGCCAAGACGTATATGAAATGTTGCCTATTTCTGTAAAACATACGACATGTTTAATCTTTGAATCCGCGCAGTTTAAGCGAACTAGGGGAGACCTCCCCCGTTTAGCTTTTATGTTGTCAAGACGTATATGAAATGTTGCGTATTTCTGTAAAACATACAACATGTTTAATCTTTGAATCCGCGCAGTTTAAGCGAACTAGGGGAGACCTCCCCCGTTTAGCTTATATGCTGCCAAAACGTATATGAAATGTTGCGTATTTCTGTTGAACATACGACATGGTTAATCTTTGAATCCGCGCAGTTTAAGCGAACTAGGGGAGACCTCCCTTGTTTAGCTTATATGTTGTCAAGACGTATATGAAATGTTGCGTATTTCTGTAAAACATACAACATGTTTAATCTTTGAATCCGCGCAGTTTAAGCGAACTAGGGGAGACCTCCCCCGTTTACCTTATATGTTGCCAAGACGTATATGAAATGTTGCGTATTTCTGTTGAACATACGACATGTTTAATCTTTGAATCCGCGTAGCTTAAGCAAACTTGGGGGCACTACCCCCGTTTTATCTATTGGCTAATACCGTCTCAAAGGTTTTATGAAACGTTGCCTTTTTCTGATGAACATACGGCATGTTTGAAGCGCAGTTTCTGCGAACAGGAGGAGACCCTTTCCTTTTTATTTTATACCGCATATATGTTATGAAATTCCAGGGTCTAAATCAAGGTGAGGCCGCCTGTTTTCTTTGTGGCAAGTTGACACTCGAGCTAAGAGACGGTAGAAATCCCGACTACTGCTATGAATATCTCCGCGACTCAACCTCTGCTTGAAGAATAAGGATGTAGAAGGTATAGCGTTTTGTGCAGTGAGTTGTGTTTTCTCTATAAAACGACAAGCAGTCCTTACTAAAGGTAAATGTACGAAATATGTTTATTTCTTTATCTACAAGCAAGCGTCGAGAAAGAACAGTTTGTGCACACAGGCGGTGTCTTCTCGTGTTGCTCGTGTTTGTTTGGGTTAATTATGGTGATATGCGTGGGCAGGCAAGATGTAAATTTATTCAGCGTTATTTCGTACTCGCCATGGGGCGCACGCCTCCGTCCGTCCAAGGAGGTTGAACTTCCTTGGTCCGTCTGTGGCACAGCTGTGTCATGTGATAGGATGTATCCAATGGCAGAAAAGAGTGGGGGTTCAAATTTACGGGCCATACGTACGACAAGGAGCGGTTATTTTCCAGGCGTTCATTTTTTAAGAGAAGTATTGAAGAAAGTTTGGGCCTGTTCTAGCCCGCAAGTTGTGGCCGCGACACCGCTTTTACCGCCTAGGACCCCCGGTGACGGAATTTGACTCAAAGATACGAGGTGGCTATCATTCTGTACAAGCTGTTGTTGTTGGAAATCGACACAGAATGGAAATCACGGCCCTTGCACCATCCGGATTAATAGAAGCCGACACTGCAAGCTGAACATGTTTCGCGTTCACAGAATCCAGGACCATCCAACAACACGAGTCATATCGGCCACTACTCTAGATCTTACCGGATTCTTATTCCTGTGGTGACCAGATGGAACTGTACATGTGTGCTCTTTTTAACTTACGCCGAGACGCTTCACCCGACACTGGAAATGGGACTGTGGACTGCTGCACGGAATTGCGCAACCGTTGTGATTGTTTCAACTGCCGACTACATCAGAATGAAAGGCCACAAATACTTAGTAGGCTGTAGGTTTTTTTTTACTTTTCCATGTAATATTTTCTCGTAATTCAATAAAATTTCAAAGTTTCATCCATTGTATTTTCTTGCTTTGAAATGTGCTAATGATTATTCTCCTAAAATGGCACTTATCCACACGTTATAATCAACTTAATGCACACGTATATGAGACGTACAGAGGGAACTTTAAACATGCCTTAAGGGTGTTTTAGTACGTATTTATGACAACTTTAAGCTGCTAAAAAGAAAAATATAGACACATTAAATCCTCTTAATTCACACGTATATGAGACGTAAATAGGCTTTAGATCAAATAAACGTGAAGTTTAAACATGTCTTAAGGGCGTTTTAATAAGTATTTATGGCAAATTTAAGCTGCTGAAAAGGCACCTAAACACACGTTATCATCCACTTAATGCACACGTATATGAGACGTAAACAGGCTTTAGATCAAATAAACGTGAAGTTTAAACAAGTCTTAAGGGCGTTATAATAGGTATTTATGGCAAATTTAAGCTGCTGAAAAGGCACCTAAACACACGTTATAATCCACTTAATGCACACGTATATGAGACGTAAATAGGCTTTAGATCAAATATACGTGAAGTTTAAACATGTCTTAAGGGCGTTTTAATAGATATTTATGGCAACTTTAAACTGCTGAAAAGGCACCTAAACACACGTTATAATCCTCTTAATGCACACGTATATGAGACGTAAACAGGCTTTAGATCAAATAAACGTGAAGTTTAATCATGTCTTAAGGGCGTTTTAATAAGTATTTATGGCAACTTTAAGCTGCTGAAAAGGCACTAAAACACACGTTATAATCCACTTAATGCACACGTATATGAGACGTAAAGAGGCTTTAGATCAAATAAACGTGAACTTTAAACAAGTTTTAAGGGGTTTTTAAAAATCATTTACGACATCTTTAAGCTGCTTAAAGACAACGGGAAAACCGGAAAATAAGGACTAACACGGACCTACAGAAAGACCACTTAAAGGCAATATTTACGTACTCGTATAAGTGGTGTATAGATCCGTAAAGGAGGAAAATACGTCAACATTACGCATGGTTTCAGCATCCTTAAATACCGTTTTTCGTGCCGTGTGTAAAATGATGCGTCACTCGTTGGAAATATTTGCCCTGCTCATTATGGTCTATTGAGGGCTGGGAGCTGGTGACAGGCAAGAATGCTAACTTGTTGGGCCAGTACAGGGATATTGCTTGTTTTTAATCCAAAAAAACATATATTATTAAAGGTTCTGATGAAAAATTGTGAAGCACTGAAAGTCAAATTTACCCCAGCATAACAATGCATAAATCTGTATTCCTAGACTAGAGGCCTGCGGTTTTCTTACCAAGGCATCTTCTTGACCTGGGTGTGAGTGAGTCTTTAGCTAGATTAGTATTAACCAAGACCATGATAGTATTACAATCTTGGGGAAGAAAAACACTGGGCGGCCACAAAAGTGTTTAAACAATGTCTGTAAGAGGAATGAAGACTCTTGATATTAATGCAGACCATTGGGCTCTGGCCCCCAAAATGTCAGTACTTTTATTTCATTAGTATTTACCACAACCATGATAGTATTACAATCTCAGGGAAGAAAAACACGTGGGTGGCCATAACAGTGTTTAAACAATGTCTGCAAGAGGGACTTGAAGACTCTTGATATTAATGCAGACCAAAGTGAGGCCTTTGCAAAAGACAGATCCAGCTGGAGATTCATACTGTGTAGACAACTAAAATTAGGACGAGCCAGACTGATATGCAGTGCAGAAGAAAAAGCATTGACCCAACAGAAGATAACCTTTCAACACACTTGAGTCAGCCTACAGATGTGCCCTATGTGACAGTGACTGCCAACCTCAAATAGGATATTTAGGCATAACAAAAACATGTACTGTAGAGATGATGTTGATTAGGATTTCAGAATATTATCATTAATTAGGATTTTTCATTATTGACTGACAGAAACCATATATTCCTAATCTCAAAGGAGCAAGGTCTCATAAATGATTTCAGAAGCATGTTTAAGTACTAATGTGAACCGTCTAATTGCATTTGCGAGGCCAGACATGTGCAGGAGAAACACATGTCAATGGGGAGTAATTAACAGTGGCAGCTCTGACGTCCCCGGGGAATAGAGTTGTCTGGAGCAGCCATGAATACAGGTCTCCGTAACCTAGTAACAAGTGCTGGATCGGGTATATTAGAACCAACAGGTGTTCTGGGCCAGAGTAATGATATAAACCGGTTATCAGATCATGGCTTACAATTCATTTAGGGGGATAGGAGCACTGGTGTGCATAAAATAGAACTGCGCAAAATTGGGGGGTGTAACATTAAGTACTGCTACTGTAAGATGTCAGAAAATTAAGCCATACAAATATCCTGGTGCAAAACTGCACTCACAGTCAAAAGTTAGGAGCACAGCTCCGGTTTTGGGTGCACAAAATTGTTGTGAATGAGCCTTTCCCGGCCCTGAAGAGAAAATATGTTGGGTATCAAACTGTGAATATATATTGTAAGACTGTTATTTCAATATGGAGTGACAGCTACTGTTGTAATTTCAGACCAAAGATTTTTCATCAGATCTATATCTGAAAGTGGAGAAAATTCCTTCTTGGGGTCATAGAACCAAAAATTTCAGAATTAGAGAGTCAACTCTAGGTAAAATATTCCATGTCATTTCTAATGGTAAATTCGCAGCCCAAGAACACAGGTTCTGTAATGCTATTTCATGACCCTACCATATGCAGAAAATCACCTCACAGATGTCATATCAAAGCTCAAGTGGAAAAACCAAAACCCCTGTCTTTACTTTGAGACTCAAGGAAGTAAGACTTTATTGCAAGTATCAATGGATTTATTGGCAGATGTTCAGAAATTTGTACAACATTTTTTTCTAGCAGCCACAATAATTGTTATGTCTCATGATTTTCAGACAGGCTATATGAGATATAAACCAACTACTGATGAGGACCTTTAGTACAAAACAGCTAAATTCATCAACACATTCATCAACTGTCCAAAAAACATCCTCAAGTTGTCATATGACTGTCAGACAATCATAAACCTGCCTTATGTCTCATGTGACAGATTCTAATCATATTCCAAAATAGATTAATGTGATCAACTTCTTAAGAGGATAAGCTTAAGCTCAGGCTAATCTGCCAGTAATCCATATTTTCAGGTTAACCATGTCTCAGACCGAGACTAGAGTTAAACCATGTTTGCCAAAACAAAATCTTCTTAAACTTCCTACTAACAATTTCAGGATTGGCTCTCTGGACAAACACAACTGTCATACCAAGTTATTTTGATTCATTGCTCTGAAATGCTAATGGGTTATATGTAAAATAGCAGGAGGGTAATCAATGTACGTATATGAAAATTTTTTTGAGCCAACACTCATTTGATCTACTGGGTTCTCTGATCCAAAGAAAATGACATCTTCTTTAATATCCTACTAACAAATTCAGGATTTGCTTTCTGGACAAACACAACTGTCATACCCTCTAGTTAATATCTTCATTACTAACTACATAATATTATACAATTCATATCTAATTTATGAACTGTTACACATCAATTTTAGTTGACGTATTTCTTATCATAATCATATTCATGTTATGTTATTCTATGTCAACAGGCGATGTGTACTTAGTCTAGTGTTTTCCTGTAAAACAAGTGAAGTGAAACGACCCACCTGTAGCTTAATATTCTTCCACAGCAGCAGCAGGAACTGCCTTCCCCGGAGCCCCATGGTGAAGTGTGATGGTCGCTCGCTCCTCTCCTCTCGTCTCTACCTCCGCATGCCGGGGTCCACGGTTACCACGGCAACGGTGCTGTCACAGCTGTGATGTCATCAGAACGAGACGTGATTGGTTGGAGGCAGCTGTGGAGAAAAACACTTCTTAGAAAAATGCCTTATATGGACTATATGTATAAGATGGCAGGAGGAAATCAAAGTACTAGCAATGGAAATCTGAGGCTACACTTATTTGATCTGCTGGGTTCTTTGATCCAGAGAAAAGAAAGGTAAACAGAAACCTGAAACTAGAAACTTAGTATATTCAAAGGCATTAATAATAGTAATATTCACCTTCAAATATTCCAGAAAGTAACAAATTATAGGGTTGATGTTGATCATTAGGATTTTACTATGACGGTCAATCTTGACTGATATACTGTAAATGCAGAAATTTTTGCAGTGCTTTTATGTTCGTGGTTTTTGCGGTGAGCGCTTCATTACTCAAAACTGTTGCAAACATTTTTCCATTACAGGAAGTGACGACTAATTGGCTCTACCACCAACTCAAAACCACCACGGACACTCATTTTTACCACCACGGTGAAATTAAATCCTCGTAAACTTAAATGCCTTTCTTACCGAAACACATTTATATGGAGATAGAACAGAAAAATAAATGGTGTATTCTGTATCACCAAGGAACCAAGCCGACCTGACCTACTTCAGATAATTATATCACAAGGAAGAGAGAGTGCATTCTTCACTTCAAAGTGTTGTTTTCGACGAGACTTTATGAATTTGATTCTTAAAACTGAATACACCTGTGAGCAGCTCTGTCATTGCAGAATTCAATTAGGCCAATTTGCAGGGTTGATAGGTAACGTAATAAAGTGCTCTCTACATGACAGGGAGAGGGCAGAACAGGTGAATATCACCTGATCACAGGTGACTATAGTACCGGTGCTGCTAACAGTACAGTATACATGCATGCAAGGAATTTTTTATAACATTGCTACTATCAGTCAGACTTACTAGTAACAGGCTAGGACCAAGCAACAGAAATAATTTACAGCTTGATAATTTCTGTTGCTTATTCCTAGCCTGTTAAGTCTAGGTTTTAAAAAAATTGAATATTAAGAATATTTCAGGCAACACCAGACAACCTGATAGTGATAAGGATATTGTCTAAAATCCTTCTAAAGTCCCACCCAAACATAAGTGTTGGATGTAATGTTTATGATCATCTGCAATGTCACAAATATTTAACTTCAATTCTTCTGTGTAAAACACTTCATTTCATATTGATCAGCACTTCCACCTGCCCTGGCAAGCCTCTGTGCAAATATCAAACATGCAGGTCCCTACAACAGTTTGACCTGTCATGTTTAAACAAGGCCCAGACAAACAAACTCATCCTCAATGATTGTTTACACTAGTATTACAGTAGCAGTCACTTGATCAAGAAAAGGGAGAGGGTCTTAAAGTAACTGTTTAGGTTTTGCTATCTATACTGGTGTAATATAACATGTGGAATAATGTCTAGACGGAAAACCATAGACACTGGCCATTACATGATGTATCGGAAGGTAGTCAGTCGGAAATAACAACTTTCCAAAATTATGACATAAAACACTAACACAGTAACAGAAACACTTTAGTACAATTCAACAACATACAGTTTAGCAAAACTTGACTGCTGGAAGTGGTAGGAATCGTAGACGGAATGATTTCACACTGTAAGCAGCCATTTTGGGAAGCGGGAAACATTCTCCGTAGATACAGGCTGAGACGGGCGGCTAACACTCCAGGTAAAAATAAGGGCATAAAACACTCACACTGTCAACTGGATTTAACAATATACAGATAGCAAACTCTGTGACAACTTAAGTTAAGGATGAAAACCTTACGTTGCTGCTGTGAGAGTCCACACACCAGTTTGCCCTGCCCACACACGTTACACAACTGCTTACACAATCACCTGTGTCAGGTGGAGACAGTACTAGTGCGTGACACCTGAGCTCACCTTCTTTATCATGCAAATGAGGGGACAACCTGTCCGTCAGGTTGCTGACCCCATCTTTCCTTTCTCCCTCCTGAATTATGCATCATGTGTGAACCAGTTTATTGTAAAGTATCCTCAAATACAAAATCCTACTACAACAAAATATTGGACAATGAAACAAAACAAGTCATTGATGATAATAAGCTGAATTTTCGGCACTATGAATAAAGCCCATTGTACAAAGACATACTATTCCTATTGGTTGTCAATGGCTTTTCATGATCAGAAAACCAGCCTGACCTAAAGGTTATTGACCCCAGTTCATTATGATCTCAAATACTGAAATAGGAAATCCCACTACAAAACAATTTTGATCATGAAACGAAAACAAGCTGGTAATTAGATAGTTTCAGTTCCCAGTGAAAGGAGTCCATTTACTAAAAAAAATCTACTAGTCATGCACTTCCCCTATCGGGTGTCTATGGCACTTAATTATCCCACAGCATGCCCTTAAGGATATTGACCCCAGATTTTCTAGTTCTCCCTTAGTCATTTCAAGGTTCCTTCTCAGAGGTGTTGCATGATGATTCAAATGAAGGGTAAACTAAAGATCATGAAATAAATATTATCAAGCTAAATCACCACCATGATGAAATGTAGAAATTGTCCTTACGTCAGAAGACCTAACCATGAGAAGTTAACAGCATCTATAATGTAGTAGTGTGTACAATCAGTATTATACAATATACATGTATCTCTATCTGTTGTTTTCTTTTTCTCCAAATAGAAATTATAAGGGTCCTTCTTAATCTATTAAGCACCCCTGCATAAACAATTCTCTGTGACTAAGTATTTGATACAAAATGTTCAAAACAAAGGCTGCAGACGGTGTCAGCTGATACCATGTAATTCTATATGTGTGTAGTTTGCCCCCATTTTTCACCTGACAAAAACAGGTGTCATGCTCACAGAAGCGGTCACAGAAGTAATGAAAATTTGATGTTTAATGATCTTCACCAAACATTGAAGAAACAGCTTCTAATTCTTTTTCTCACCAAACAGGCACTGATGTTGTATTAATCATTACGTAATTGGAAGTTTTACATGGTTAACATTGTCATTGAACATCACCGAAAGCAGTTTCTTCTTAACCCCTATAACTATAAGGATCATTAGTAAACATTTCTGCAGCAACTAGTTTTTCAGGAAAGTAAAGCAGAAAAATGTTATAATGATGACCAGTAGTACATTATTGTAAAATATACCCCTGAAGGGCCATCTAACTTACTTTTTTTTTGTAATGAAATGAACATTTGAATCACTCAGAGTTCCAGGTGACACATGGAACAAAAGAGGCCTGAGCTACAATGGACATAATGAATGGCTGTGTGAGAGCAAAGCCCTGACAACAAAGCTCCCTGACAATACATTATTGATGACAAGTATGGCTGACTCTAACCTGGGGTCTTCTGGTTCAAGTGATCCACATAAAACATCTTAGTGGGGAAAACATGTGGGTTTGTCAGGGATTATAATTATAGGACACACATATGGCTTCAACATGAAGGAATGGATTAATACAATGTACATTAGTGATTGCTTGAAGAATCCGAGATTGAATGAAAGAAGGAAGAAATTAATGAATAAATGAGAAAGTGAATGAGTGAAGAAAAGGAGTGAGGAAGTAAATGGGTGGATTGTTGAATGAATAAAAAAAAGCGTGATAAAGAAATGAGTGTGTGGCATAAATAAATATAAAGGCATGTACATTGATACTACAGATACCAGGGATAGCACAGAGAGTTTTGTAGTTAATACATTGATACAAGTGCTACTTAATCCTCAGTCAGAGTCTAAGTAGATCTTAAAAACCATAGTGCAGTTTCTTTATGATAGTTATCTGTTGGTTGGGACCAATTCAACCAATTAAACAGAAACAACATTTCTTTGAATGTCAAGCATCTTAAGTACATGTGATCATTAATCATAACAATTTTGACAACATGACAACAACAGGAACATGTCACTGACAGTTACCACATTTTCTTCACAATTAAAGAACTCTCGCTACCTGTAAATCGGATGGAAGAGACATCTGCTTGTTGGTTGCTACAGCAGGGGCTACGGAATCTTTTCTCTTGGCCTCAGTCTCAGTACAAAGAAGAAGGGTAAAAAGTAACTAAAACCACCAACCTGTGGGAATGATGAAGGTCGCCAGGAGGGGCCAATGTCTTCTTCTATCATTCGGGATGGCCCATTTGAAAGGAGGGGCATTTGGAATAATTCATACAAAAACTATACGATACAACGTAAAAAAGAGCACAAACAAAATGGCAACCAAACTCGACATGTTATTATTTGGTGACAATTTTATCAATTTCACTTCAATGATGTTTTCATTTTTAACCCATATGACCTGACAAGTGTCAAAAAATGTGGAACTGTCTTGTCGTCTGCAACTTTGGGATAGTCCATTTTAAGAAGGGAGAACCCGTTGCGTGTATTATTTCCTTTCGCAATATTCAAAGAGATAGAATTTGAACAGAATCAAAAAGAAACCACGATATTAGACAGATTTATAGTCAATTTAGTAGTCTGGTATTTTATCTACAACCATACATGTACTTTGAAATTCCCGCCAAATCTTCATAGGTTTGACGTTCCTTGAGGACAAGTGTACATTACCATGGGTGGCTCTTGCAGCTTGACATAAGTGCACAGCATACAAGTGGCAGTATCGTTTCATAATCAACTTTTGATATACATTGAGCATCAAAACAATATAATATTGATATCATAAAAGTATTTTATATTCATTTTGCTCATACATTGGGAGATGCATCTAGTGGAATTTATGATAAACATACCGGCACTGTTTACATTACAGTAGCCAGCTAAAATCACATGATTCTCACGTAGACAACCAAGGATGGGGCAAGAATTAGGTTAGACAAATGTAAGCCTTTCTGTTCAAATAGGTACGCGTGAAAAACCTACCAAACACCGTCCTATACTTTCGCTATTACCGCCAAACTTCTGGATCGTGAGATGACGGGCTTTCGGCGTCGCCTGCTCCTGTTTTTCCTGCTTGTCGCCCCGCCAACTTTGCTGTACGCCAAGCCGACGGGGTGGGAGGGGGGCGGCAACAAATATGTACGGAAACAGCAACCGGTACCTCACAGATCGCCAGTGGTTCTCAGTAAGTACCGAGACGTCTGTGTCCGATTCAAGTCTTAAGGTTACAAACCTTGGTATCAAGATAAGATTTTCAGTCTTCCATACTCCATACGTAAAGACTGAATTATGCTAAATAAGTAAGGTTTAACTACATTATACTATGAACGTGTTACCTAACTTTTGGTGACGTAACGTAAACATAAACAGGAAGATGTTCAGGTTTTGTAGATAACGATGCTACAGATAATATCCTTTCTAGACAAAGTCAGCATTATTCTGTCTTTGTAAACCACGTTTTTGATGTCATTTGTATGGAAATTTCTGATTTTTTGTTGTTGTTGACATGTTGGTCAGTTGAAATATGATAGGTGTATCTTGTGACTGGAAATAGTATACTATTATCCCACGAATAAGACTACAACCTGCCTAAGTGAGTAGATCATGTGCTTACACTGTAATCAGTGGTGTATCAGCGGCATGTTTGTCCCAGAACCTTGAGGGCCAGGGTTTGAATCTCCTGATTTGCTCTGACAAGTGCCCTGGGAAAGCCTCTTTACACAAGTTTCCTCGTTTCACTCAGATGAAAATGAGTACCTATAGTACATTTGTAGTTTTGGTTAGGGCCATCCCTCTGATAGGAGGTCTGGTGTTTGAGGAGAGCCACACCTCAAGAATTTTAAAGAATCCACCACATACAAATGTATATTGAAGAGAGTAGGGGTCCTTCCCAGTGTGAGTAGATAAAATAATCTGTCCAGTCTGTATTCTTTGACACAAACCTGGTGTGTTACACCATAATGCATTTCACCAGGTATGCAATACTAACAAGCGAACACCTCCAGTTTGTGATGTATTAGATAAAGCAAACTATTCTCATTCTGTTATAATTTTACCAAGGACAACTTACATTTGATCTGTCATGACAGGGTATTGTTTCATCCGCACATATACAAACTATATATAAGATTAAGAGTTAAACAGTAAAAAGCATGCTGTAGGTAATAACTAATGTAGGGGTGGCCTTTTTTTCTGTACCAGGTGTGATCATACATACTTATTTTACATGATTCCGTTTTCGAATGTAATGCATTGCAGGTGATTAGTAAGTCCTTGTAAGTTGTCATACCGGCTATGCAGGTACAAATACGCATCTACTTATACTGTAAGTGTAATTACATGTAATTTGTCATTCCCCATGAGAACATACATGCATACATGTGCAGACAGATGTGCATACAGCATGGGTCATCACATGTCAGGCTGGTGTTGGTCAGATGATCACACTGTAGTTTGGACTTTAGGCAGCTGTTAGTGTTACTCTGGGTCAGGACTCAGGGTCAAATCAGTGCTAAATTTAGCCTAAGTTAAACTGAAAGCACTCAGCATCTCAGCCTCGCTATTTAATCAGGATAAAAGGCACTTGGGTGATATTCTAGTAATAGTAGTATGTTCTAGCTGAATTGTTTTTTCTTTAGAATGTTCCCAAATTCAGTAACATTATGACTTGACAGCTCGTATAGAGTGTAAGAGTACTGCACAATTAAATAGTGTAGAAATCAGACAAGGGCTGTCCTAATGGTATGACTGGTAGAGACAGACATTCAAAGACAGGTCAAGACACAGAGTTGCTTAAAATGATGATACCCATAGTATCTGTGTTTGTAATACATTTGTTTAGTACGTGCAGCAGACTATCCCAGCATATGATTGGCACTGTCTTTAAAATTAGATCTGTACATTTGGCAGCTAGCACACCATGTACATGTACCTAACATGAAACAACTTGAAGAAAGACTGGTTTCTCTAACTTGTGCACAACCGATCTGTTATTCAACTTATTGCCCACGCGCCCAGCATATGACCAGGGCTACCCCATCATGCTGGCCAAAGGTAGGCGATCACCCCACCTTAAATCAACAAGTGAGAGTGTATCAGGGAAAGGTCGGCCTGATAAGGTAGGCAAACAGCACAAAAAGAAAAACATCCTGCTGTCTGTGTCTGTGTGTAGGTGTATTACTATCGGTATAACCGTAAGGCTGAGCCTGATAGCTAAGGATATGAATCATACATGGTACAATGTAGGGAAAGCAAGGAGCAACTCTCTCCTTCACAGCAATTTTACGTACAAACACCTGCTAATGTAACTTTCAACAAACATCATCTAAACCACAAACACTAGGTCACACAGCATCAGCCAGTCCAGAGAAGCCTACTGACAACAGTAAGAGGATATAAACAGCAGTAGATAAATACGCTGATTAAACAAACTTTACAAAAGACAAGAAAGGGCTAGCAACACATAACTAAGAACATATTCAGATACAGCAAGGAAGCTTGCTGCCTTGTCTGCTACAAGTTCCAAACTTACACAAGGGTCTGAATTTACATGTAAGAACAAATATGTATAGATAAAGCCTGCTGAGGCAGACGCAGGGTCTTTCTCCCAGTACAAAACTGAACTGGGGAGGCACCTGCTGCATTGAATTGCCCCCATGCTGGTTACATCCTTGTTTTTATGTAAGTATACTAAATTCACTTGTCGTTTGCACACACAAATGAGTTGTTTATGTTCCTTTGTGTATTTTGCTGGTCACTTTATTGCTAACACTGTGCTTAAAATCCCTGTAATTGGAGCTAAGCAGTATTGAAAGAAGAAGAAACCCTAGAGGAACTTTTGTCTTTCCTCTGAGTCCCTGAACAAGCCTTCCTCCCCACACTACTTTTGCGACAAGGCTACTACAAATCATAGAGTGATGGCCCACTATACTAAAATGCACTAGTAAGAACCCTGCCTTAAGGTTCCGGGTCGGAGTTCAAATCTGACCGGAGTTGACGTAATGATGTAGTAATAGGCCGGAAGTGCGCTGGTGTCTCCCTAACTTTTGCTCCCTATTGCTTGGTGATCGTTTTAGCTGAGCATAGATTTGTCGTATTTCCTGAAAAGCCCGTGGGTTGTATTATTTTTGTGCGAGGAGTAGTTGGTCGGCCAGCGAAACCGTTTTTGTATTAGTCCGCTGCAACAGTGATGCAGTTTTTTCGCCTGATGACCCAAATAGCATTGTTTTTCATGCGATTTCGAAGAAATTACGTCATCGGAGATTGCAAAAAAGTTATCACATGGAATTTTTTTATTTTCATTTTACAAAAACATGAAGAATTTAGCTTTTCTACCACGTAGGCCGTTATCCTGGGAAAATTCGTTTTTTCCAAGCAGCTTCGATCAAAAAAGCGTCAAAAAATGATAATTTTCGGGTCCAAAATTAAAATTTTATTACATATTCTACCCGAAATAAAGAGGCAACAGATGATACCAATAGGTTTGTCGGAAAGAGGCAGTAAACGGCTTTCCACCATATTGATTAAGTTTCGCGTCCTACGTTTACTAGCAGAACTGTAGCCCTTCGGCCTGAGGCTGTCCGCCAACATCCGAAATCGTGAAAGAAACTCCGGTCCAAGACCTTACAGTCTAGTTAGAGTGATTTTTTGTTTCTTCCCCAGTCCCAGGAGACGGAGGTTCCCAGCTCGAGGCCAAGCTGAACAAGCCGTCCTCCCCGCACTATTTCTGCGACAAGACAACGGAAGACTACTTCGACCTGTGGCTGAACATTGAGCTGCTGCTGCCCTACGTGCTGGACTGCTGGGTCGACAACATGAAGTAGGTATCACACCCGGGTTTCACATGGGTATCACATAGGGGTTTCTTGCATACATGAACCTGTGGCTGAATATCGAGCTGCTGCTGCCCTACGTGCTGGACTGCTGGGTCGACAACATGAAGTAGGTTTCACACCAGGGTTTCACATGGGTCTCACAGAGGGGTTTCTTACATACATGAGCTTGCAGGCTCGTATAGAGACGACTTCTTTGACCTGCCTGGCACAGAATGGCTCCTTGACAGCTGGGTTGACAACATGATGTAGGTTTCACACCAGGGCGTTACGTGGGTCTCCCACAGGTGTTTGATATGCCATATCAGAGCAGAGCCACACCTTTAGCATGGTAAAAACACCTTAGGTTAGGATATGCAAAGCAAACAAACATGTGACATGGGTGTCAAACAGCTGATGATAATCAATGTAGATACACAACTAGGAATTACTGTAAATACAGAAATGTTCACGGTGGATTAATGTTCGCGGTTTTCGCGGTTACCACTTCACCGCGAATTTAAAACCACCGCGAACATTTTTCTATAATGGTATTAGGCTGCAGTCTATGGTGTTACCGCGAAATTAAATCCACCGCGAAAAGTCCCTTTTCCCGCTACCGCGAAATTGAATCCCCGCGAACTTAAATGCATTTACAGTACTTTGTGTTAACTGACAGTCTTGGCATTAACCAAAATGTAAAGGTTGTCAACCAATCAATCCCAAACCTGAGCAAATTTCTTGGTTCTTTATGTGATAATGATATAAGTTAAACTTTAAAGAAAAGAGTAAAGTTTGCTGATGCCTTCCCCTCCTCCCCAGACTGCTGTATCACAAAGAGAACAATACTGTATCCAACAACGTGGGAGTGGACATCCGAGTGCCGGGGTTCGGGGACACGGAGACGGTTGAGTGGCTGGACGTCAGTCATGCCAGCATCAGTGAGTAGCAGGCTTTAGATTTAACATCAAATCAGGGCTGTCTCTGGTATCAACAAGCCGAGGTCATATTCCCTTCAAAACTGCGAAACCTTGTACAGAAAGCTAATCTACTGTACTCTGAATGAGGAAACTGCCAACTGCCCCCCCCCCCCCCCCACTGGGAAGCCAGGCTGATCAGAAACACAGAGGCATGACCAACTGTCTGTGCCCAACTGTTGGTTGGAAGATCACAACTTTTATACATCATGCTTATGTGGTGCAATGATGTCACAGCATCTCTCCCAGAATATTGGTATGCAACGCCATAGGGTTGATTGAACTAACAATGTAAAGAAAAAGTAGGAAAAGCTACTTTTTGTTTTGTTCAAATCTTACATAGCATAGCTTTAATTTTAAAGATTGCATTGTTTTTAAGTTGCACATAATTTTTGTGACATTTCTCAGGTTCATACTTCACCAACATAGCAGAGGCGCTGGTTAAGGCAGGGTACACCCGAGGGGTGGCCCTCCGCGGAGCACCCTACGATTTCAGGATGTCACATGTAAGTCTCTATTGTGTCAACCCATGGTTTGGTTGTTTTTTTGTGTGTTTTTCGCCTTTTTCTAAACCCCTATGGTTCAACCCACGTTTCTCTTAAGCAGCCAGCTTGCAGGTATTTGACAGAATCTTAATTGTTGCTAATGACTGACAAAAACATAGATTCCATACTCTTGTTGTCAATGTTTTTATGACAAGATTAGAATTAGTCATATCAAGTCAAAGGCTTTAATTTGACAAAGTCATCTTTTGCTGTGGAACGACATACTGTAAATGCAGAAACTTTCGCGGTGGTTTTATGTTCGCGGCTTTTGCTGTGGCCACTTCATCACAAACTCAAACCACCATGAACATTTTCCTTCTGTCTTCTGCATACAAAACACATGTCATAAGTATACATGCAGTAGCACCACCATGGTAGCTAGACTTGCTTCATAGATCTGCCGACGGATATATCAACTCATTTTCCCCCAGACCAACAAGACGTGGACTTCCCCATGTTTAAAGCAGCAACTATTAACTGTACATGTATGGCAACAGCACCACCATGGTCATGCTTTATCAATCTAGTATCCTTGATCTCGTTTCCCCCCAGACCGACTGAATGTGGACTTCCCCATGTTTAAAAATCGATTCTTAAGCGCACGTGAAGTAGCACCACCTGGTAGCTAGACTTTCTTCATTAATCTGCCGACTAATTCATGGACTCGTTACCCCCCCAGTCTTCCCCATGTTTAAAGCAGCAACTGTTGAGCGTACATGTACATGTGTGGCAACAGCACTACCATGGTAGCTTGGCTTGCTTTTTATTGGCTTGCTTTTTAATCTATTGATCTTGTTTTCCCCAGACCGGCGAGACGTGGACTTCCCGATGTTTAAACAGCTGATCGAGGAGACGTACTACAAGAACAACAACAGCCGGGTGGTGCTGGTGACCCACAGCATGGGGGGGCCGTACGGGCTGCTGTTCCTCAACAACATGGACCAGCCATGGAAG
This sequence comes from Branchiostoma floridae, assembly GCF_000003815.2. Lineage (NCBI taxonomy): Eukaryota > Metazoa > Chordata > Leptocardii > Amphioxiformes > Branchiostomatidae > Branchiostoma > Branchiostoma floridae. The sequence goes on from NC_049984.1 coordinate 1,641,980, forward strand.
GACAAGTTCATCAAGTCCATGGTCACCCTGGCAGGCCCCTGGGGAGGGGCGGCCAAAACTCTGCGGCTGTACATCTCAGGTACTGATGTCTTAGAGGAAAGGTTTCTCGCTATTTTAAGAATAGAAGATGCTATGCCTTACAGAAAAGTTTCTCGCTATTTAAAGAATAGAAGATGCTATGCTTTACAGAAAAGTTTCTCGCTATTTAAAGAATAGAAGATGCTGTGCCTTACAGAAAAAGTTTCTCGCTGTTTTAAGAAGGATTTCATGACATTTAGCTCTTAACTGTTCAAGAGCAACACCTGAAAAATCTGTTGCGTATTAGTTTCGCTGTCCCATAAGTTAAGGTGTCACTTTGGTCACGTTGATGAGAGTATGACGTAGATGAAAACTAAAACATATTGTTTTTAAAAGATGACTCTGATTTTCAAGTTTCAGCGCTGCTCATATCCGTTGCTAAAGTTTCGAATTTTTGGTAGGATTTACGCTCTTCAGTCACAAAACAAGCATACACCCTGTGACTGTACGCAAGCTACTTCATGAACTTAATAACAAACAATGTCTTCATTTCCAGGAGACAACCTGGGAATCTACGTGGTGAACCCGTTGTCGCTCCGACCTGAGCAGCGCTCGTTCCCTAGCAGCGCCTGGATGATGCCGTCCCCGTTGCTATGGGATACGAACGAGCCCCTGGTCTTCACGCCGGACCGTAACTACACCATCGGCGACTACGCCGCGCTGTTCGATGACCTTGAGTATGAGCAGGGATGGCTGATGAGGAAGGACGTGGAGGGGCTCATCGGAGACCTGACACCGCCCGGAGTGACGGTCCACTGTCTGCACGGCAACAAGGTCTGTGTCATACATCTTATTTTTAACTGCCTCTCTAATGACCAGGAAAGAAAAGAGTTATTTGAAGAGGCCTTCAAAACCCACAAAAATTTCCAAACCTTTACTGATGAACACAACCCACTCATCATAGCAAAAGTGGGACACTTCGTCTTTCACTGCTTCCAGAAAGAAGTCAAACCCCAAATACTTCGTTCGTAGCTCTCAGCAGTCCATAGTATTGATAGAATAGTCACCCGTTTCCTCTTCTAACCATTGTTATCTATACCAAAGTCTTTTATCTTATGTATGTTTACCACATATTCTGTATGTTCCATGTTGCAATTAGCCCTCGGGGGAGAACTTGCAAATAAACTCTCATTATTCTTGTGCTTTTCAAGAAATAAACACATTTCTACTAAAGTCACAAAACCCACTTGTCAGTAACAATGGGGGATTATGCATTAGGCAATGACGGGAAAAGGTCATTGTCGTTGTCTTTATTCCTATGCTTGTCATTGTCACTTGAAAGTTCATCATACAGTATGTGTTGGTAGAAGTCATTTGGGATCAAAGTTAAACCGCAACAGCAACACACGCAAAAAATGGACTGAAGCCCATTCATTCATTCAAACATTCATTCTTTGATTTATTCGTTGATTCATTTATTCATTCATTCATTCACTTAATTTTTTTTCTAATTTTGCTAGGGTACAAAATAGATCTCAGGCCACGGCCTGTTTTTCAGGTGTCCCTGGACACATACTTTCATTCCTTCATTCATATATTCATACATTCATATACTGTAAATGCATTTAAGTCTGCAGGGATTTAATTTCGTGGCAGAGGGAAAATGGAGTGTCCGCGGTGCTTTTGAATTCGCGTTAGCGCCATCCCGCAAACGGTAGTAGCGTACTGTATTATGAATATTCGCGGTGGTTTTAAATGCGCGGTTCAGCGGCCACTGGGAAAACTGCAAATATAAAACCACCGCAAAAGTTTCTATATTTACAGTATCCATTCCTACGTTTCAGGTGAAGACGCCACACCAGTTCTCCTACACAGCGAAGGAGTTTCCCGACCTGCAGCCCACTGTGATCTACGGAGACGGGGACGGAACGGTCAACCTGAACAGCGCGCGGGGGTGCCTCCGGTGGCGTGACCAACAAAAACAGCCCGTTTTCTACAAGACGTTCGAAGGGGCGGAGCACATGAAAATCCTGGCCAACCAGACGGTCATCGAGTACATCAAGGATGTCGTGTTCAGCCCGGACGTGAGCGACTTGTGACTAGAGCGGGAGAGAGACGCAGTGGCGGTACCCGGGATGCGGGGGTTGGAACGGTTCCTGGGAGGTTCCAACATGCTCCTGTGTGTGTGTGCTCTGCAGAGTGCCGTGGTGTTACTCCTGGTGTCCCTCTGTCTGGCCAGGAACAGGAACCAGACAGTCCGGAAGGCAGTACTGCTGAGGAAGGCACACAGATGACGTCTGATTTTATACATCCTTCTACGCAGGGACATCCAACAGCAAAAGCGCCTGCTTTCTCAACCATCACTCTTGAATAAATAAATATTAATGAGCTTATCCTTACATAGGCGAGACCCCTTTTGAAAACTCAAAGGCCTATTCTCTGATTGGCTGACAGCTGGTTTGGGAGGAACGTCCACAGGAACTAAGAGTGATGGTTGAGAAAGCAGGGTACATCCAGACAGGCAGTTTTGCTGTTGGATGTCCCTGCATAGGAGGATGGTTTTATCCCGCTCTCCAGAGGTTCAGCTCCAGCTGTTTTTGCTGTGTTCTTACACCTTTTTGTTGGGCTTTCTATTTCGTACCATTTCTTCATGTCCGTTTGGCCAGCCCGACAAAAACTCCTAATGACATAAAAATAGCTAGAGTCTAACCTAGTTTTATACTGCTCTTCAGAGGTTTGGCTTCAGCTGTTTTTGACGTGTTCTTAGTTACGCGTTTTTGTTGGGTTTTCCATTTTGTATTGTCTTTGTCATGTCCGTTTGGCCAGCCCTACAAAAATGCCTACTGACACGTCAAAAACAGCTGGAGCCTAACCTCTGCTTGGAGAGGATTATACCTTCTTTCCAGGGATAAGAGACTGCTGAGCAACCAAAAATTTGATCACTCAACTGTCTTTCAGGCAGTTTTCAGTAGTCTTTCGGTGACTGTCACTGCTTTGATCGCAACAGTTTTCCTAATCTCCAAGTAGATCCTACAATGGCATAAGATGGTACCAAACTGGCCAAGGAGTGTAGTCAGCCATGAGGTGTCCATTTGCCATGTAGCTAAACACACTCCTAAGCCGGGTTCACTCCTCTGCCAGCTTTTGATACTATATTATGCTACCGTAGCATCTGCTTGGAGATTACAGTTTTCCGTCTCATGAACGGTCATGGTCTTCCCGAGCAGTCATTATCACATTACTGGCCATAGCTGATGTTTTATACATTTCCTATATACAACAGTATTATGATAAATGGTAAAAAAGATTATCAAAAAAAGAAAAGTGCATCACTTTGGGTTTGAACTTGAGTCAAAAACTCTGCCATGAAACATCATGGTGTAAACAGGGCTAGCTGGTACACTTAAAGTTAGGGGGGAGCATGTTATACATAACAAGGCGACGGCTGGTTTGAAAGGTAACAACTGTTTACAAGACAGAAAGTAGCACAGTTGTCATGGTTTGCAGGAAATTTTAACTGGTTTTGAAGAGTGAGAGCATTTCAACAGTGTCTTTTGGCAACTGCTGCACAATTCGGCAAATTTTTGGTTGCTCCAGATTCTCTGCCTTGTGGAAAGGTGACTCAGAACGTGTCAATGCCACTTCGTGGTTGTCTACTTTATGATATAAGTGCTTCCATTATATATGTCAAAGTATATTATCCTTCCATCAAATTTTTAAGATACAATGTATCCTCCTGGTTGAAATTGATTATGTCCGCAAGGTAACTGTTAACTAAAGAAACTGGATATGATTTTGGAAACTGTCGGTGTCACTGTCAAAAGGTACTTAATGAAAATGTCTGACCATTTCCAAAATCTATTCAGTTGCTATAGTAACTGATGCCATGCGTATCTTATTACCTGAATGTCTAATCTTCATTGGCATAGTTAATTATGCTTTTTAATTAGGAAAAATTTATGTTGAGATGTGAATTCCTAGTATGAACTTGTATCTGATACAAAAGTGTACAGGAAAGATTGCACAATTTGCTATAGCATCCGAGTTAGGCAGCTATGATATGATATACCATAAAATGATAGATGCCATATAGAGTTTATACAATCAGTGCACAAGGGCAATTTCCTTGGCTCTTGGTACCACATACAGTAAACAGAGAATTATGACTTGCCATATTATCCTAAATACTGCAGTGCTTGCTAGTAGTAGCTTGCCCGTCCAATTACCAACAATGGCTCATGATTCAAACCCCTCACTGTCTGATCTCTAATATGGCTGGGTACCAGTACAGAAAATTCAGGTCCAGTTACGGTTCAGGTCCAGAGGATCAGGTCCAGGTCCGGACCTAAACCTGGACCTGATTCAGTATGTGAAAACTTGTGAATGCAGATACTCGAAATAATAGTCCATTTCGCTATAAAGAAATCATTTTTGTAGAGTATTAAACTCTCGCTGGCGTTTTAAAATCCTACAAAGCTAACTGCCTCTACGATTGACTGTAAAACTTGGTAGAAATGACTCTAGACTCTAACATAAATCGGTCTTGTTATTTTCCTTGGCCGGTAAGTCCCCAAACGTGTGAATGCCTGATCATATAATCTGTTCATTTTCTAATAGGTCCAACATCCACCAAATTTTTTCAGGTCCGGTTTTTCTGGACCGGTCCAATAAGAAAAAACTGTTTTGTAACGGTATGCTGTACCGATACCCACCCCTAGTCTCTAACCTTTTGAAAAGCTGCTCTCCTTGACAAGTTATGAATTGATATTCAATGTACATATATCTTTTATAGTAGTCTCAGTGTCATCCTGGTTATAGTCTGTTGTTTAA
>NC_049984.1:1646927-1647845 GCF_000003815.2 Branchiostoma floridae
TAATTATGGCATGTGAGCTTCCCGGGATGGCACTGAGACTAATTGATGTTTGAAAATATGCATTTTAGAATTAAACCTACCTCAGAAGGTAGTATGAAAGCTCATCTGTTATTTTATGTGTTTGTTCGTTGTACCCTTGTAGTGCCTGGTGGCACATATGTCAGCACGTTTCCTTGCTTTTTTAGTAGCAGGGTATATTTCTTAACAGGTAGGGGTTGCTAGTCCTTCCCATTTAACATGCTCGAGGCACCTCCTCGAACATGGTGCCCCCATTCAAGTACCTTCCAAAAGACGGGTGCAGCCCCAACCAAGATGCTCTACCCTGGATTGAACAAAGCTCAGGCACAGAGCCAACACGAAAAGAAGCAGCATTTAGAAAATGTGATCATCAAAAAACTTACATCATAAGAAACGGACCAAGGGGCCCGTCGTATGGATCAGAATAAAGACTTAAAGTGGTGCCGGTTCAGCCTGATTAGATCACGCCCTCTGGCGAACCTCAGGTGAAGTACTGTATGCATACACGAGGATTTTTACCCGCTCACTCCACTGAGCACCAAGAAGTCCTGCAACTCGGTCTACACAAGAATATATTAGTATTCTTAATTGCACAACAGCAAGACCTGCTGTGTGGAGTCATGTAGCATAACTGGGGGGTATTTGGCCCAGAGGTCCTGGGTTCATATCTTACCATGCTACCCATCATGTCCTCTTTGGAAGGGCACTTTCCTCGCTCCACCCAGGTTTAAAAATGGGTACTATTCAGCTGTTGTAGCGATGGGGACTGACCAGGTCTGATAACAGCATGCCACCGGCTACAGATGTTTCACAAGTAGATCTCGTACAGAGGTTAACGTCGACGACAATATTTGATGTACGTACAACTAGAAAACCGGACTGTCGCCGTGAAACACCATC
>NC_049984.1:1653267-1653929 GCF_000003815.2 Branchiostoma floridae
GACCGTCTCCTTCATAATGTTCCTCATCGCTGTCACCCCCCTTCTTAAGGAACTTATGATCGTGACCATCCCCTTCATAATGTTCCTCGCTATCATCATCCTTCCTAAAGAGCTTATGGTCGTGACCATCGCCCTCATAATGTTCCTCATCACTATCATCCTCCTTCCTAAAGAGCTTATGGCCGTGACCATCCCCTTCATAATGTTCCTCACTATCATCATCCTTCCTAAAGAGCTTATGGCCGTGACCATCCCCTTCATAATGTTCCTCACTATCATCATCCTTCCTAAAGAGCTTATGGCCGTGACCATCCCCCTCATAATGTTCCTCACTATCATCATCCTTCCTAAAGAGCTTATGGCCGTGACCATCCCCCTCATAATGTTCCTCACTATCATCCTCCTTCCTAAAGAGCTTATGGCCGTGACCATCACCCTCATAATGTTCCTCACTATCATCCTCCTTCATAAAGAGCTTATGGCCGTGACCATCCCCTTCATAATGTTCCTCACTATCATCATCCTTCCTAAAGAGCTTATGGCCGTGACCATCACCCTCATAATGTTCCTCACTATCATCATCCTTCCTAAAGAGCTTATGGCCGTGACCATCCCCTTCATAATGTCCTCACTATCATCTTCCTTCCTAAAGAGCTTATGGC
>NC_049984.1:1654417-1669928 GCF_000003815.2 Branchiostoma floridae
GGCCGTGACCATCCCCTTCATAATGTTCCTCACTATCATCATCCTTCCTAAAGAGCTTATGGCCGTGACCATCCCCTTCATAATGTTCCTCGCTATCATCATCCTTTCTAAAGAGCTTATGGCCGTGACCATCCCCTTCATAATGTTCCTCACTATCATCATCCTTCCTAAAGAGCTTATGGCCGTGACCATCCCCTTCATAATGTTCCTCACCATCATCATCCTTCCTAAAGAGCTTATGGCCGTGACCATCACCCTCATAATGTTCCTCACTATCATCATCCTTCCTAAAGAGCTTATGGCCGTGACCATCCCCTTCATAATGTTCCTCACTATCATCATCCTTCCTAAAGAGCTTATGGCCGTGACCATCCCCCTCATAATGTTCCTCATCACTATCATCCTCCTTCCTAAAGAGCTTATGGCCGTGACCATCACCCTCATAATGTTCCTCACTATCATCATCCTTCCTAAAGAGCTTATGGCCGTGACCATCCCCCTCATAATGTTCCTCACTATCATCATCCTTCCTAAAGAGCTTATGGCCGTGACCATCCCCCTCATAATGTTCCTCACTATCATCATCCTTCCTAAAGAGCTTATGGCCGTGACCATCCCCTTTATAATGTTCCTCACTATCATCATCCTTCCTAAAGAGCTTATGGCCGTGACCATCCCCCTCATAATGTTCCTCACTATCATCATCCTTCCTAAAGAGCTTATGGCCGTGACCATTCCCCTCATAATGTTCCTCACTATCATCATCCTTCCTAAAGAGCTTATGGTCGTGACCATCCCCCTCATAATGCTCCTCATCGCTGTCACCTCCCTTCCTAAAGAGCTTATGGCCGTGACCATCCCCCTCATAATGTTCCTCATCACTATCATCATCCTTCCTAAAGAGCTTATGGCCGTGACCATCCCCTTCATAATGCTCCTCATCACTGTCACCCCGGAGGACCTTGGCGCTCTCGTCTATGTCGGCATCGTCAGTCAAGATGCTGATCAAATCCTCCAGAGCCAAGACCTCCTGTGGCACCATCCTGAAAGTAAGTAACAAGACGTTTTCTTTAATCTGCGTTGAATACACCAGCTTAAAAGGAACCAATAAAACTTTATCCAACCAACGCTGAGAGGATAAAGTTAAAAGCTGAAAGATGTCAGAAAAAGTTTTGACTAATCAGAAGACAACTTTTACTTTTCCCAAACACTCAACCTCGGCTTACCTCCTCTGCCTGAGCGAATCTGCCGGGTGCACCATCAGCAGCGTCAGGAGGGCGGTCAGGCCCAGGAACATCGTCAGCTTGCAGGCCATGGTTGTCTACAGAACAAAAACAACGCACAGAAAATATCAAACATGCTACATCATCAGCTTGTAGTCTATGGTCATCATCGCTATAAGCAAAACTGATTTTGTTGAGCAGACAATATGGAGTCTTGAAGGCTACCGTATATTCAAATTAAAGCGACAAAAGCAAAGTGCAAGAAAACGGTACGACCCTGAGTCCCAACATCTGCTTGGAGATAAGATTCTCACGGGAACTCCTGTAGATAAGTGCAATGAAGGACAATGGTTGTGCTGTTGGCCTGAGGCGCCTCTAGTTCAATTGAGAAAACATCATACCAGGGTCACAATGATATGCGACGGCTGGGTCTAATAAGTCCAAGCTTACCCAATTTCTATCATGATCACGAAATGTTGAGAATTGATCATATTGCTGTTGGTCAGGTCTTTTCCGACCGAAAGGGTAACCTGACGGTATCAAGGTTACCGTGGACTGACCAGACCCTCTTCGGGGCTGATAACGATCTCCACCGCCTGGGTAGTCTTTTACACTCGGTGGTAGTTTCACTCGGTAGAAGTTTAATTAGCCAATTGTGGGTAACCAATTTAACTCCTACCGCGTGGAACTCCTACCGTTAGTGAAAGACAACCCCTGCGGCAGAGAGCTGCATCTGACCCGAAGATAGCCTAAACAATCCACGGCACACTGGATACCAGGCTATAATCATAGCCTGCTAACCTCACAACCAGAGGCTTTCGCGTATTTCTACGATACTGCGTGTATTGCCTGACCGCCTAGGCACATAAGCACACGCCGCGGAATTCTAACGGTATTGACTTCAATACCTTCACAGGTAGAAGGGCTTGCTGGGGATATACTATAGGTACCCTGGGAGCCAGACAGGACCGGGTAGCTAGCGAGTTTTGTTAGAGGAGCCAAGGCAGTCAGCCCGCAGATCTCACATTTGTGGTCGGGGAGTTTAAGCCCGAAGGAGTTATCGCTACCCTTTCCTACGGGGAAAAGGTCAGGCGGACCTCATCGGGCTTAAACTCCCAGGGGCGCTAATAGGATATAGACGGGCCTGACTGTCTTGGGCCACCGAATAAACTCTCCTAGCTGCCCGATCCCGGCTGGCTCCCAGAGTAGGGATACAGGCTGTCGGAAAAAGCCTATGCCTTATACAGTAATAAGGCTGGAGCCAACCCTGAACCTACTGGTGTAAATCAACCCTAAGCCGACCAGTGTCCAATGTTTGCCAGGTTACGTAAGTGACGTAATTGAAACCAATTACTTCATTATGTGTGGTCTTATGTAATGTAATGTCCTTGTTGAAACCAAGGCCGTAAAATTCCCCGGGGTGCGCTGATGGGCCTGGGCGGTTGGGAAACGCCCCAAGCGCCGAAGGGATACCGTGGAGCTCGCGATGGCATGGTTACCAGACTCATCGGTACATAAGTAGTTATCGAACTTTTCCGCCAACATTTCTAATGTTAACTAACCATTGGCCCCTGTCCGCTGAATAGTTGATTTTGGGCGCCGGACAACATACAAGACCAGCAAAACACATAGGAGGGCTGGCAACAGCAGTTCACAGATTCAAAGTCCACACATTCGAACATGCAAGGCTAGTGACCAATGACTACTCTCACACCAATTTTATAGTACAATTATCTATGATTCATATTCATTTGTACTTAACTAGTTTGGGTTTTTGTTGATAATTGCTTTGTGTCACCTAAAGTAGTGGTAATGACCATCCCCTAACGATTATCCATATTTTCTCCAATTTCTACCATTTTTATCATTATTGCACAGATCAGCCGTAATGATAGAGCAGTCTCTAAATTTTTTATTTCTAGATCAATGGTTTACCTGTAGACAGTGTTCAAGACCAACAACACGATGGTATGTTTGAATGCAGCGGAGCTTCAATAATTCGACGCTTTCGACACTGAGACGTCAAATCTGGACTAAATAGTTATGTTCTGGAGACCAAATCTGGAATCCAAGTCGCAAGCGTAGACCATTTTAGCTCCCGGTCAACAACGACCAGACAATGTCTACCTTTCAGAGGGGCTGACCGGGCTGACCGACGGGACCTGCCCGGGGACGCCCTGGCCTACGGCCGACGAGACCCTTACCCGCCACGCCGGTGTCAGCCGGGCTCACACTGCGGTTACAGCATTTACCTGCGGTTAAATGTCGCTCACCATGTTTCACAAGAGAAAAAAAACCTGTTCGTGCACTCACCGCACACAAAGTGTCTCTCGGATGTCACCTGCTGTTCTCGTTCTTGGTTGGAGCTGAACTCCGCGTCGATAACTCCCGCAAGAACCTGTCTTGGACTGAGAGTTAGGGACTCACCTTCCAGCTTATTGTCACAGGCGGTCTCACTAAATACCGAAAACAACCGAAAACAACTTGACATCTACCGAAACCGGTCTCACTAAATACCGAAAACAACCGAAAACAACCGAAAACAACCGAAAACAACCGAAAACAACTTGACATCTACCGAAAACAACCGAAAACAACCCGTAAAATACGGAAAACAATGAAAACAATATGATATCTACCGAAAACAACTCCATAAATACCGAAAACACCTATATAAATACCGAAAGCAACTCAATAAATACCGAAAACAACTCGAAACCTCCTAAAACACGCATGAACATCCGATCAGAACTACAAAACAGCCGGAAAATGACTCTTAAACAACTACTTATTGCTATTTTATTTTCATCTACTCGTTACTATCTCTTGCATTATTTTCTCCTTGGCCGAGGGAGAGAATGGGGTGATTCTGGAGGATATTTGCAGCAAAGGGGAAGTAGACTGTGGAAACACCTTTCTATCACACACTGTTTTATTTTGATCATTTAGTTTAATCCAGAATAAGGGGCCTCTGTGGTGATACACGTTTGCGGTTTGTCCATTTAAACCTATTTGTTGTGGCAGCGGAAATGCGTTATAATTGAGCAAGAAATATACTAGGTTGCTTTGGTTGCTAGAAAAAATATGTAGCACACATTAGCTAAATAGGCAGCAGAATTTGCCAGCAGTAATTAAGAAGCAAACCTATTTTCCAAGCAGAGGTTTCATCGGGGGATAGCAGTGACTGCGATTTCTTGTTGCGGCCAATACCCCCACCCCTACCGTTACCTCTGCTTGGAGTTACACAATAGATGCCAAGTAGTATAGATATCCATTGATGAGTTTGCGAGTTGACCAAGCAGTCCCCGTGACAGGATCCGTAAATCTGAATTCGAACATTACTATATTCGGACAGGCAAAGGAGATCATTGACTTTATTATTTCTAATATTGTACTAATAACATGGGTCGTCAAACAAATAAATCCATCCTAGCCTAGCTCCTGTCCAAAATAAAGTCAAAATTATTAAATAATAGCCAAGTGAAATGATTGTCTGTTGTTTATGGTTGTGTCGAGTTGTTTTCGGTTGTTTTCGGTAGTTTCAAGTTGTTTTCGGTTGTTTTCGGTAATTAGTGAAAGTTGTTTTCGGTTGTTTTCGGTATTTAGTGAAAGTTGTTTTCGGTTGTTTTCGGTATTTAGTGAAAGTTGTTTTCGGTTGTTTTCGGTTGTTTTCGGTAGTTTTCGGTTGTTTTCGGTTGTTTTCGGTTGTTTTCGGTTGTTTTCGGTATTTAGTGAGACCCACCGAAACAACCGAAAATATCTTGACATCTACCGAAAACAACTCAGAAAATACCGAAAACAACTCAATAAATACCGAAAACAACTGGAAACACACATGAACAACCGATCAGAACTCCAAAACAGCCGGAAAGTAACTCTTAAACAACTACTTATTATTTTATTTTCATCTCCTCGTTACTATCCCTTGAATTATTTTCTTCTTGGCCGAGGGAGAGATTGGGGTGATTTTGAATGAAGGATTCTTCCAGCAAAGGTGATGTAGACTGTGGAAACACCTTTCCATCACACACTGTTTTATGGTGTAGAGCAAAATCCTTATTTTGCTTTTAGTTTAATCCAGAATAAGAGGCCTCTGTGGTAATACACGTTTGTGGTTTGTCCATTAAAACCGATTTGTAGTGGCAGCAGAATGCGTTATAATTGATCAAGAAATGTACCTCACATTAGTTAAATGCGCAGTTGGCAAATTCAACAGTAATTCATAAGCAAACCTTTTTTCGAAGCAGTCGGGGGATAGTAGTGAGTGCGATTTCTTGTTGGGGCTCTGCTCGGACTTACACAATAGATGCCAAGTAGTATGGCTATCCATTGCTGAGTTTGCGAGTTAACCAAGCAGTCTCTGTTTATAACATACAGGATCCATGAATCTGGATTCGAACATTAATATATTCAAAAGGGCAAAGGAGATCGTTGACTCTTCTATTGCTAATATTGTATTAATAACATGGGTCGTCCTAGCCTACCTCCTGTCCAAAATAAAATAAAAATTATCAAATAATAACCCATTGAAATGATTGTTGTTCATGGTTGTGTCGAGTTGTTTTCGGTAGTTAAAAGTTGTTTTCGGTTGTTTTCGATAATTAGTGAAAGTTGTTTTCGGTTGTTTACGGTAATTAGTGAAAGTTGTTTTCGGTTGTTTTCGGTTGTTTTCAGTTGTTTTCGGTTGTTTTCGGTTGTTTTCGGTTGTTTTCGGTATTTAGTGAGACCCGTCACAGGTCACACGCCAAAAGGGCAGAGTGACTATGTATCCCATTGATTATCCCCCATTGACCCAGCCATGACCTTTCTATAGCAGATAAGGCTGTGATAATTCAATTCTATGGACAGCATCCCCTGGGAACCTCAGTACTGGTGCGAGCGTGCAAGTAAAAAATGCCACCACTATAAAGTCTATTTGGTCAGGAAGGCTGAACAAATGACTAAACACACTTAGTACGGTTAACAGAACAGTAGATTCGTAAGCTTTGTTCCTACACATCTTCTTCTTTGCTTTGAGATTTACTTTGGCACTCCATGACATTCGTACCCATTCAAATTATCGGCATATCTTTGATCATTTTTGTCTGCTTTGTTCGATTTGGTCGAAAACGTTTTTTTTAATTGACGATAATTCATACGCGTGCGTATATTGTCCATTCAATCGAATCAAAAAGGCCTGTCGCGCTGTGCTGTGTCCCCGGAAAAGGCACTTAACACAACTTTTCTCATTCCACCCAGGGGTACAACTGGGTACCTGGATTCGGTTGGGGAAGTAAAAGGCGGTGAAAGGGGACGAATAGTGTCTATCCTCTATTACCGTACTCTATACACAGTGGATAACAACCCGCTGCTCAAAAGGCTTTGGGACAACCTGTGGATATTTCAAACCATTCGTCGTTGTCAGTATTGTTTGAAATACATTAAAAGCTTTGAAAATACATAAGATACAAAATGGTATAAACGCATCTGGAAGCCAATGTTCTGATATTATGTATTGACAATGAATTCAACACTTTCGTAACAAATTTAGAAGTTCAATAATGTTACAATATGCGGTATTGCACTGTCCTTCAACCGTTCCGTTCATGATGGTGTTCAATGTGTAGCCTTGTGAGTCGTCCGAGTGAATTTGATTTGATATAATTTGCTATTGCATAACGTAACATTTAGAAACCTCCCTCTGACAGGACAGAACATCAGCCTTTGTAGCACGAGACCTCGCTGTGACATTTATATATGTATATCATACGGGCTGTGTGGATGGCCGGAGGGAGCGCACATTGTGTGAGCGTGAGAACATGTGACATAAAGAGTTACATAACGTCCAAGCCTCGGGGCCCCTGTCCGAGGCCGTCCCCTGAGAAGAACCGGGATTGCTATCTGCTATGCTAAAACCACGGGACCACGTATACAGTGGTATTAAAAAATGAAAATAAAAAATTCACGGGTCTTAGTGGCAAGTGTGCAGATGTTGACACACTGGCAGCACCAAATCCGTAGGTTGCACCTTTTGACAGATTAGCCGTGAGGCTCGGTGGGCGTCACTCTGCCGTCATGGGGGCAGGGTATGGCGAGTATCGGGACCTACTGATTCTGATTCCAACGCTCCAGCCGTTGCGCCACACAGACACCATACAGTGGTATTCATTCATCTATTTACTTCGCCTTGATGTTGATATTGCCATTGGCTAAAAAGTGAAAAGCGACCACTCCTGTCAATTGAGTTTATTTCATCTTGATATTAATATTGGCTGGTGTGAAAAGTGATCACAATGTTTTGCAAAGTCACATGTGATACGTGTAGTAATATTTTGCGCATTCTTCAAACACTGGACAATACCAATCTGGGGAAAAAACCTAGATGGGCTTGAACCAATGTTTACATGTGTCAAAAACATGTATGAGGTTGGAGGGCACTCCTGTGAACACGCTCGTTTCCATTGTTTTCGTACATTGGGTAATTAGGTATATGAAGATAGATAGACCCGGTTGGACTGGTGCGGTGTCACCCGAACTGTGTTCGGGATTCATCGTGAGAACTCGGCTGTCTTCGTACGTAAACTTCGGGTCACTATAGCTAGACTCTACCAAGGCATTTTGAAAGGGGGGCAAAGGAAAGAAAAATGGCTATCTTGCTCCTAACTTTTCCTGGTTTTTATTGACTATCCTAGCAGCCGTACACTAACCAGTCTCGTGCTGAGCATGTGAAAGACTACTAGAACGCATTGTGTCCTGCATTGCTTCTTTTGTGTAGACCAGGGTTGTAGCCAGCACCTGTCCTTCAGTCCTTTGAAGGAATTTTGCAGCTGGGGACTGAAAAAAGTTTTCCCCATTCAGTCCCCTGGGACAGACAAAAATTGATATGTAAAGATGTAAAAAAACTGAAACCCATGTGTTCTTCTTCACCAAAACAAATGCCATTGAACAGCTTAGTCTGCAAGCAAAATTTACACCTCAAAATGCAGGAAATAGTGTTTCAGAGGGTCTTGATTTAAAAATTTTCTGGGACCCAGACCCCATAGAAATGACGCGCAATGTCATGCCATGCTTTCGGTGCTCGATAGGATTCCCATTCAAAATCAAGGGGACTGAATATGATTTCAGGCTGACTACAACCCTGGTGTAGACCTTGTTTATATGGAGCGATAAAAGCTAAGCTCTATGCGGCTGATCTACAGTCACGCCTGGTGTGTCAGGATGGTGCTCGGCACAGACAGGACGCGGTGGGACCATCGCCATTCCGGTCCTGTTGACGACATAAATGATAAAATTAGTCGACCGGTCAGAACTACATCAACATGAGAAATACGGGAGGGTGATGAACGCGGACCATCATCATCAGCTGCTCTCGGTGCAGAGTGATTTTCTAACAGAGAAACCCTCAACGTTCGGACGAATTCTTCAGTAAGAGTTTCTCACCTTCGTGGACTAGATGTCAAAATCCTCTCGTTGTCTTCAGAAGCCTCTTCCTCTTCCTCTGAGACGGTTCCCCGCGCAGCAGCTCAAGGAGGCTTCGTGCGTCCTCAAATATCCTCCTGGAGAACAAAGAGAACACTTTGCATGAGTTAGGTACAAACATGGCTGGATCTGAGCGGAATGTCATCGAAACGTTTTATGTTCACCAGTAAAGCGACAGTATTATAACATTTCAAACTAGGCGAAAGAAGTGATATTTTTATTATGATATGATATCCAATGTTACTGGAAAAGTCATCATTCATTGAACAACATATTGATGATACCTTACCGCTCAATGTCGGTGTGGTTGTGGCCATCTCCTTCATAATGTTGATCATTGCCGTGGCCGTGATCATTGCCCTCAGAATGGTCGTTACCCTTAGCATGACCGTCCTCCTCCTTGAAGAAATTCTGACCAAGGTCCAAGAATTTCTGACTGAGATTTGAGAACCTTTGACCAAGAGCGTAGAACTTTCTAAGAAGGTCCGAGAACTGCTGATCAAGGTTTGCGCCATCCTCTCCATCTTTCCCATCGCCCTGAACATTCTCTTCATCATTCATATCGCTCTGGCCATCCTCTACATTATTTCCATCGTCCTGCTTATCCTCTTCATCCTTTTCATCCTCCTGCCCATCCTCTCCATCATTCCCATTGCCCTGGACAGTCTCTGCATCATTTCCATCCTCCTGCCCATCCTCTCCATCATTGTCATCCTCCTGGCTTACCTCTTCATCATTCCCATCCTCCTGGCCATCCTCTTCATCATTATCATCGTCCTGTACATCCCCTGCATCATTCTCTCCATTATCCTCTTCATCATTCACAACGCTGCCCTCGTCCTGGACATCATCTTCATCTTCAAAAGTATTAGAAGATTGACCATCAACTGGCAGAGTCACCATGATCGGCTTTAAAGAAACAGGGGAAGGAGAGGGTTGCGGAGGAGAAGGAGATGGAAGAGGCAAGGAAGAGAGAAGAATATGAAGTGGATCGTTATGGTCGTGACTATCATCCTCATAAACCTGCTCCTTCTCTCCGTTGCCCCTCAGGACCTTGGCGCTCCCAGCCGCGGCGGCATCGTCAGCCAGGATTCTCAGCAGATCCAGCATGGCGTCTGCAACAGGAGGATGAGGAGGGGGAGGATATGGGGGTTTGGACTGAGGGGGAGGAGGAGGGAGAGAATTAGGGGGAGGAGGAGGGGGAGGAGGAGGGGGAGGAGGAGGAGGAGGATAGGGAGGAGGAGTTGGGAGAGGAGGAGGGGAAGGAGGGTTGGCAAGGGGAGGGGGAAGATAAGGGGGAGGAAAACCATTATGGCCGTGACCATCATCCTCATAAAGCTGTTCCCCCTCGCCGTTGCCCCTCAGGACATTGACGCTCTCAGCCGCGGCGGCATCGTCAGCCAGCATTCTCAGCAAATCCAGCAGGGCGTCTGCCCGCTGCGGCACCATCCTGGGGGAAAATGACAAGACTTTTAATTAATTTGGTTTGAAACAACAGCAGGTCCAATCAAGGGCTAACGCGATTATGTCCACTACCTAAAGTTTCTACGAAAAGGCATGGACCTATAGTAAAATAGACGCTTCCTTGTATGTGGCACACTACGTGTCGGATGTCTTCATACAAAGACTGCTCAGAAGATACAGAACTCAACCTCCGCTTACCTCCTCTGTCTGAGCGAGTCTGCCGGGTGCACCATCAGGACCATCAGAGGGCGGACAGACCCAGGAACATCGCCAGCTTGTAGCCCATGGTTACCTGCGGAAGGAAATGATTGGACAGGCCGGTGACTTGAATCAAAAGTTTGCATCGATTTAACCCTTCCTCAGATTCAGTAATTATTTTGCATCCTCCCCAGTGTACAAATACTAAGACACAGAGACATTAGAGGATGATAAGTCATGAAGATTACCGGACGCTAGATAACGTTACGACTTTGCGTTCCGAAATGTGTTTGGAGATGAGAATTTTGCTGGAACTTCTGTATAGTTGTGTTTATTGCCTGAGGCGTTATCGTCATCATGCTAAATTGAGAAGGGGGCATATGAAGGTCACACTTACATTTACATGTCAGTGGAAGACTGGTAAAAAGAATTATCCAAGATCTAGATTTACATGGTCATAAAACGTTGCAAGTTATCTGTTCGTCTTGTCGTCCAGGCACTACGTTTGTCTATGCTTTTGTACTTCAAAAGAACCATTCTCATGTCCGCTATGCTTGCATTCTTTTGTTTTTATATGTCATCAGTCATCTATATTAAATCTTCAAAATACGCCAGTCGTAAGTGTGAAAATCATTGGGCGAAGGAATGACGTAGTAGAAGTTTATTTTATATTCAAATTTATATTAGTATCTACCTGGTCAGATTTTTAGGGGAGAGGGGGGTTATATAAGACAGGAATGTTGAGCTGGCCCCATGACGTGACATATTCGTGCCCAAGCAGGCCAGCTCAGGCCTCCCCGTCTAGTTAAATGTAATAGCCTTTAGCTTTATTGCACATTCATGCCCTATCGGGCTAAGTACAGGCATATAGATACAAAGGGTAGTAATGCAGTAAACATGGTTTCTAAGACTAATCTAAAACATAAATTCTAAAACTATTCTAATACATTTGTTCGGCTTCTTCTCGTTTCTTAGTTATGTTAAATATGTAGCTTGAGATGTGTTTGTATAATGTCGTTTGATCAAAGCTCATAAGAAAAATGAATTTTTCAACACTAGACATATATTCAAAGCGAGGGAACTTTCCTATAATATGGCTAAAAAGAATACTTCTATCGTTACTATATAAACTACAATCTAATAGAAAGTGAGATTCATCTTCGATCTTGTTCAGGTTACAAAACTGACAGATTCTTTGCTCCAGAGGTGTGCGGTTGTGCCTCCCTGATTCAACACGGAGTTTGTGGCAGCTGATTCGTAGTTTGGTGATAATAGATCTTTGTCGTTCGTTCGGAATCTTAAGATACTCTTCTTCGTTATAGGTGGATTTGAACAGTCTGTATGAGCGTAATTTGTTCTTTGCGCATTTGCCCTTGTTGTCATTATGAATTTCGCATAGAAATGTTTGAAAGTAGATGTCCTTTAAACGTTGTTGAATAGCAGAGATGATTGAGGGCACTTTTGAAACAATTGAGTGTGGAGAATGCCAAACAAAGGCATAACCGCATTCTTCTAAAGTTTTCCGCACACCGGAAGCCCAACATTTACTACCTAAAGAGTCTAATTCTAATTTACATAAAAGTGCGTCTGCCTGGAGACTATCAGCCGGCACATTCAAGCAGACTCTAGTGAAAAACTTAATGGCGTTTAGGGAGGCCTCCAAGTGTAAGGGGTACCTCCCTAATTCAGCCCGTGCAGCAAGATTGCTAGCTGTTTTGGGGACATTGAGGGATTGTTTACAGAATTTTAGATGTACGGATTCGATTGGTTTGACACAGGAATCGAATAACTTGTTTTTAACAGACAACGGGGCATCAGCTTTCTCCAGGGATTGTCTAACTCCAAACAAAGCTCTTAGTCCCTTGTTGTATAGGTATTTGTGATTGGCTTTGAATGTGCCAGCTGAGTTGACAATTATGCCTAAATAACAATATGAAGATACAATTTCTACTACATTATTATTAAACGAGAAGGAGCAGTCTCATGGTAAACGACCACCCTTGGTGAAAACTACGATTTTTGTCTTTTTTAGGTTGACTTTCAACCTCCAAGATAAAAAGGTTACGCAATTGACCAGATCAGAATATTAGGAGTCAATCCTCCTCATCGTTTTCTACGAGTCAAACTACATCCCCCTAGCCCTACCAATTATCGGTAATTTTTGGCCGCTTTCTGCATTTTTTTCTGGCTTAAATGGGAGGTCTGTTAGAGACTGGCGGAGACTCATTGCACAAATAAGCCGCCATGACAGCCTGGCCTTTGTAAAGCTGGCTAGTCGATCAGTGGCTTGTTGGGGGCAACATGCAAGACCAAAATTGTGGCAAAAACACAACAGTAAGTTTAGAATGCAGCACAGTTTCAGCAGATTTTTATAAGACTAAGGCGTCGAATCCCGACAAAATCGTCTGTGATTTGGACCCCCACGAGGCGGGAACCTACCAGACGCCCACCCCCACCACCACCCCATCTTCTGAGAATCTGTGACTAAGTTTTATACCTCTTTCTCAGCTCGTCGACCCCCTTTGCTCACCGAAAAGGGCTACACGGGAAGGCCCGGCCCCACTGGCGGCGAGACTCCCTCCCCCACCCCGCCGGTGCCAACCCGAACCCGCGACACAACTACGGCCGTTACCTGCGGTTGAAAGAATCCACCTTGTCTCGCACGTTTGACGTGAAGTGTTCCTCGGCGCCCGGAGACGGCCCGAAGGAGCTGAACTCTCTTCTCTAAATCCGGATCGGCTTCAAAATTTTGAATATCAGTGTCTTAAAAACAGCCAGAGTGACATTTCTGCTAATAACTCAGACAAGCGATCTTGCCAATTAAGCAATTATCTAGAATACATTCCTCTCGATCTATGACCTTTCTTCTAAATGGATGTTTTGACCCGGTCGGTTGCCAAGTTTCGTACGAAAATCTTCCTAAAGAATGTATATCAACAATGTTTATGTCTGTGCTTGTTGTTTTATTGCGGCATAAGTTGCTTCTCGCCATTGCCATCGGACACTACAGACCATGTCAGCTTTTACAGCATTAGGCTACGCTGTGACGTGTGTATAACGTGATAACGGGCAGGTTTGACAGCCAGAGGGGTCGCTACAGGCACATCTCTTAGCGTGGGAAAAGAGTCAACAGGTTACATAATCTCCAAGCAGATAGTTGGGTGACAGAATCGGTAGCAGTGTGACGTGGTCTTCTACTGTCTAGGCCGGCAGCTACCATTTTGAGTCGGTTAAGGTAAAGCGACGACAGTGCAGTGTGGCAAACACACCAGGTTAATTATAGTCTTCTCGTTAAGTGCACTCAGTCTGGTTCTTTTACGTGCTTTAACGCCTAGACACACCCAACCCCAACCCAAATGCTTAGGTCACATTTCAGAAACGGGCAGTTTTCGGGAACGAAAAATATGATATAAAAGACATCAAAATACACAAAACATAAAGAAGGAGAGTTCTGAACATGAGTCGTGTTTATTTCTTTTATCAACGTATACATTTCTTTGTTATTTTTCGTTTCATTAAACAGCCCGGGCTGGCCCGGTTTGGACTTGTGACGAAAGCCTGACTCACACATTTTATTCTTCTCATTAGACGCACTGTCAACAAAGACTGTTTACTGCGTGTGCGACCCATCACTGCGCGCATGGATATGTCATACCCGCGAGGACAAAGGTGGGTAAATGTTTGCGTACTTCTTCTCGTGGTGGCCGGATAAATGATAGATGACACTTTAGCGTACTCTCCACCTGGTCGAAAAATATGGCATATAAGGAAACGGTCACGATTTTCCCCATCAACCTCTACTTACCCTGGGAGCCAGCCGGGATCGGGCAGCTAGGACAGTCTAACTACTTCAGGCTTAAACTCCCACGAGGCACTAATGTGAGATCTGCGGATTGACTGCCTTAGGCCCCCGAACAAAACAAACTAGCTACCTGGTCCTGTCTGGCTCCCAGGGTAATCTCTACTTGGAGAGAAACTTTAATGTGCTTATGAAGGAGATAATCTAGATCATGGCGGAAAAGAAGTGTGCTTCTTTTTCTAAGGTGACAATGTGTGGAATCACTTTCCAAAGCCCTTCTATCTGAGTATTTGACACCCGTTTATTTGTGTGAAATACCCTGGGGGCCAGCCGGGATCGGGCAGCTAGGACAGTTTATTCGGTGGCTCAAGACAGTCAGGCCCACAGATCTCCTATTAGCGCTCGGGGGAGTTTAGACCCAAAGGACGTCCACCTGCCCTTCGGGCTTAAACTCCCCGGAGCGTTAATGTGAGATCGTCGGGCTGACTGCCTTGCCTCCCCGAGCAAAACTCGCTAGCTACCCGATCCTGTCTGGCCTCAGGGTTTGTGTGAAAATGATCCGGTAATTGTTACATCATCACGGTCAATTAGGCTCACATCCTGCCCCGGGCAGAGACACGTACGAGCGGAATCTCACAAGTCACCCTCCCAGTACTTCTGTCCTACCGCCAGGAGATTCCTTCGATGACGTCACAGTTCACACGGCAGTCAGTTGAAAGCTAGATAACAAGACTTGCGATGAACGCCATTTTGATAAGCAAGAAATTCAAACATTTGATATATGTATCTCAACTTCGCGTAATTATGATGGCTGTTGTAAGTGCTCTCATTATCCCGGTACATTACCCTCTCCCCTGCCCCCGGGGGCACAGACTCGTACAGGCAGGGGAGGCACGGGGAAACTTGTGCGCGCTCACCCGGAGATAGCCACCTCGTTTTTAGGCTAACGTCACATTTCTAGCCTCTACCAGGCTCCGTGGATTGGTAGAATCATTATCCTCACCACGGAGGTGAGGAAACGTACTCTTCTGGCCGACTAACTTCCCGAGCGTACTATAGACTCTATTTGCCCAATTTCTACAATTAGATCACCGATCCACGGAGCCTGGTAGAGGCTATCACATTTCCAAACCGGGGCCCGATTTTGACAAAACCACCCCTGCAGTTCCAGAGCAATCTGCTAGGTGTCCAAAACATCGATTCTTCCTTACATTACAAGCTACCTGCCATTCAAAAAAACACGACCACACCATGTCCAAGTAGAAAAATACAAAAAAATTGAATTTCTGCTGCAGTACCAAGGTCACATAGTAGGGAGCATTAATCCTGACCTTTGTGTTCCCAACGCCTACCAACATACCAAATATCA
>NC_049984.1:1671185-1673056 GCF_000003815.2 Branchiostoma floridae
TCGGTCGCAAACTCCACCTAAAGGTGGGGTCACACATGCGTATATATTCGAGTCCGTTTGAGCTGCGTATGAAGCTCTAGTCCGTATGAGGCGCACATGGAAATATTTACCTCCACCAGGCTTCACAGGTCGTTGTAAAAATTATAGAAATTGAGTTAGCTGACCAAGAAGTATAGTTAACCGGTTAGCGACCCAGCTAACCATACTTCCCGGTCAGCTAACTCATCTGGTATGTTATGTATCTATATTTGTCCAATTCGTACTGTTTTTTCCGCAACCCGTGGAGCCTGGTAGAGACTAAGAGCGTCATACGCACTTCAAACGGACTTGAATGCATGTGTGACCCCACCTTTAGGCAGCAACTTGCTAATGCGGAACTCAAACGGATTTGAACATATGGACAGACGAAAGTTTGTGCACCTAAACATAACAGCAGTGTGTAGATCAACGCCCCCCACCCACCTCGATTAGACGTTTTAGGCCAGTGAAACATTTTGATGTTTGAATGCATCGAAAGATCAGTACAACTGCATTAATCACAAGTAGAGGACCATGTTCTAATATTAAACTTGACACCCTCTCACAAGTTCACAAAAAAGTTACAAAGTGAAAAAAAATAAAACTTTGTGCTAACACAATAAAAAGACTCAGCAAAAAAAAGGTACAATATAGACCTACTTAGACTTAGGGGCTCCCGTGTAGAAAGAAAAAAGGAATAACCTGGAGACGCTACGTTTTTAATCAATCGTGGAATCTACTAGTTCTTTGAATACGAGTAAAGACGATACAGGTTTCTTCAAAGTTACAATGTAAAAGTGGTTAAATGAGGCTAAAGCGGGTACAGTCTATGCGGCTGGGAGGCCAGGATGGAGCTCGGTAGGATGTGGTGGGACCCTCGCCATTCCGGGGTCCTGTGGACGACATGAAAATTGAAATCAGCTGATATGTTCGTGACAAAAAATCAACAACAGAATTCCGCTGATACACTAGCCTCTACCATACTTTCCCTATGTCGCAAACTGCATTATTTACTGTCTATTGGTCTAAATTATACCATTTCCAATGACATGTTGGCCTAGAGGCTAAGCCCGGGAAGGTTTTAGGAACGAAAAGTATGATATAAAAGACATCAAACTACACAAAGATGGTGACTCCCTATGTCTCGGCATGGAGTTCTTGGTCTGCCTACTCCTCTGTTGTGTTATCTGTCTATGTTCTGAGGCTAAGGACATACTACTACTCCGAGAGATGATGAACGCATACTTTTGGCTCTCTTCAAGCAGAGGTTAGAGGAGAAGATTGTTACCTTCTTCTCAACCACCCCGTCTTCTTTTTGCTAGCATAAAAAGGTAGTCTTCAAGCAGATCTTACGGTGCCATAAGATAGTATGAAAGCTGGCCAAGGAGTATAGCCGGCCAAACGGAGTCAAATTGGCACCTCCTAGTAGCATAACACTCCTGGACGGCTTCACTCCTCTGCCAGCTTTTGATACTATCTCATGCTACCGTAGGATCTGCTTGGAGATATTAGAAAAAATGGGCCATACGAGAAGGCAGAAATCTTCCTCACATTAGGCGAAAATCGACCGGATGACGAGTCTGTGAGCTCTAAATTACGAGGAGGCATGACCCTGCTGCCGACGAAGAAATGGCAAAGCTTCCCCCTTCCCGTCAGGGTCATGCCTCCTCGTAATTTAGAGCTCGCAGACTCGTCGTCCGATCGATTTTCGCCTAATGTATTACCAACCGCTTCTTGGAGAGTACACCGTTGGTGTTCTCATTGTGCTGAATTGTTAATTTTTACCAAAGTGAGGTAAAGTAAGTAAGAATTTTTTTCACAAAGGAACCATAACCATGAGTTTCGTCCTCTAC
>NC_049984.1:1673594-1675703 GCF_000003815.2 Branchiostoma floridae
GCATCAGCTTCAATGTTAGCCAATGCATCACCAATATTGTTAGCAAATGCGTCAGGTTCAGAACCAGCGTTAGCCAAAGCGTCAGGTTCAGAACCAGCGTTAGCCAAAGCGTCAGGGTCAGAACCAGCGTTAGCCAAAGCGTCAGGGTCCTCATCAAGTTCATCAGGGATGGCAAACGTGTCGGCATCAACGTCGTTAGGGATAGCGTTATTCTCAAGGTCAATTTCAGGGTCAGCATCAGCGTTAGCCAAAGCGTCAGGGTCAGCACCAGCATCATCGGGGATAGCATATGGGTCAAGGTCAATTTCAGGGTCAGCATCAGCGTCTTCAGCATTTTCGTTAGCCCATTCGTCTTCAGCATTTTCGTTAGCCCATTCGTCTTCAGCATTTTCGTTAGCCCATTCGTCTTCAGCATTTTCGTTAGCCCATTCGTCTTCAACATTTTCGTTAGCCCATTCGTCTTCAGCATTTTCGTTAGCCCATTCGTCTTCAACATTTTCGTTAGCCCATTCGTCTTCAGCATTTTCGTTAGCCCATTCGTCTTCACCATTTTCGTTAGCCCATTCGTCTTCACCATTTTCGTTAGCCCATGGGTCAATTTCAGTCTCAGGGTTATCATCAGGGATAGCATATGGGTCAGGTGTGGGTTCACCCCCCTCCCCCAGCTGCCTCAGTAGCTGGGCGACCTTTCCGTCGGAGTCATGATTAGCCATGATGGTCAGCAGATCCATCAGAGCTCGCGCCTCGTCCGCCTGCTGTGGAACCACCCTGTCGGAGAAGCACAACACAGGGGAGGGGGTCAGGGGGTGTGTACGTAAGGCCTAGTTCCCAACTCCCAACCCGGGGCCCGGCCGAGATGTTTTAAGAAACGAAAAATTAAAATGCATGCCTAGAAATATACACAAATCATGCCCACGAATCTTATTTTGACATTTAGTGTATTTTAATGTATTTTATGTCATTTTTTTCGCTCCCAAAAGCTGCCCGGCCGGCCGGGCCCCGGTTTGGAAATGTGACCTAAGCTTAGGCCTAGGTCCCAATTCCTAACCCTGGGCCCGGCCGGGTAGCTTTCGGAAACGAAAGATATGATAAGAAAGGCAACAAAACACACACAGTGTAAAATAATTCACCAGGAGCATAATTTGTGTATTTTCCTTGGTAAACACTTCCGCAAACATCCCTGGCGGGTACCTTTTCGGAAATGGGGCCTAAACCTTACGCTAACGTCACATTGGGGCTCCGCCTGGCAGTTTGGGGGAACAAAAATTCCGATATGAAAGACGGCAAAATACAAAACGGGCCAAAAATAATTCAACAGCATACCTTGTACTTATTTATTGGCATAAACTTTTTTTTTCGTTTCCACAAACAGCCCGGGTACGAAATGTGACGTTGGTCTGAGTGTGATTGCATAGTCTCTTACAAACAAAGTGGCATGATAAAGTTTTGCTTTCCTAGTGGTGTATATAAAAAATAATGATCCTAATGTTCATATCATTGACGTATGCTCACACCTTCCCGCCCCCACAATCCTCGTCTTAGTCAAGAGGTCATGGGTCATGGTCGTGAGGTTTACATAGAGAGAAATTGTTTATTGAATTTGAAAAAAAACTGTAACAACACAAATGTCTCAATTGTTTCATACAATAGCAGCTTAGCATTAAAAGGTGCTAGTAAACGTAGCTTAACATAAGATGTCAAATACGACTTATCCGATTCTTTTCAACATTTCTTTAACCAAGACGTTCTGACACTTAACACAGACATATGCTGCTCTCATTCTCTCATGCTCTGCTTCTAAACCGAGAAGTACTGCATTTGAACTGGATGAAGTTGTCATATGTGTTTCTTAAAGTTCTATGGTGGACCCCCCCCCCAAAAAAAAAAAAAACTGGAGCTGGAGCCAAACACCTCGACTGGCCTTCCCCAGACTCATTAAAACCTCGGCTTACCTCCTCTGCCTGAACGAGTCTGCCGGATGCCCCATCAGCAGCGTCGGCAGGGCGGAAAGGCCCCAGAACCTCGCCAACTTGGAAGGCCATGGTTGGTCTATAAATGGAATGAATGAATGGATGAATTGATGGATGAATTGAATGAATGAAATGAATG
>NC_049984.1:1675803-1683710 GCF_000003815.2 Branchiostoma floridae
GTATGTAAGGAAGGAAGGAAGGAAGGATGGAAGGAAGGAAGGACTGAGAGGAAGGACGGAATGAAGGATTGAATGGAGGAAGGAAGGAAGGAAGGAAGGAAGGAAGGAAAGAAAGAAGGAAGGAAGGAAGAAAGAAAGAAAGAAAGAAAGAAAGAAAGAAAGAAAGAAAGAAAGAAAGAAAGAAAGAAAGAAAGAAAGAAAGAAAGGAAGGAAGGAAGGAAGGAAGTAAGTAAGGAAGGAAGGAAGGAAGGAAGGAAGGATGGAATTATGCATAATTAAGTAGGAAATTGTATAAACGCGCTCAGTTCCATTGTAGGACGGTCCTACAATAAAAATCTTTTAGGACCATTACAACATGTGACATTTGTAACTGAGAAAGAAAAGAATATTGATGATATATATTATATAAAATAAAGACCCAATTGATGAGATAATGCTATAAAGTCATTGTGGTAAATGACGGGAACTTCTTACTTGTAGCATTTGGAAGTTATGTACAGGTGAACATCGTTGAACAGTTATCATGCAAATGAGGTCCTAATTTGCATAAATTATCCAAAAATGCAATAAAAGCCTTTTTAACATAGATTGTTTGGTGGAGGAGATGATCAAGTTATATAATTTATGCAAATGAGAAATAAAGTGAACGGTGAGGAATTCCCGGTGTATACGTAATTGTAAACAAGAGCAGATTTCCCGCCACGCGGTAAACACGTGACGCAATCTGATTGGTCCAAACATGATTACGCCACAGACAACGGAAAACAAGAAACAGGCTTGTTACTCTCCAGAGGTCACTCTCCTAAGCACGGGCGGACCGTGCGGTGATATTGTTTTGGCCTCCGTGACCAATTACATAAGCAATTACACACGAAATGAATACAGCAGTTGTAAAGGATGGAATCATTTGGCGAAGGTATGGGGTCGTGGAACTCTAGTTTATATATTCGTTAATACACGTGAGTACTATTGTCCTCGTTTTCGGCTGTTCCTTTTCACAGAGTCATAGTCTGACTGACAGTAGTGGACTAGTAGTAGTAGTAGTAATGTTAGTAGTAGTATCTGCATCTGCATATATACCCCCAAATGACCCCGCGAGGGGCAAAAGTAGGGGGGGGGGGAGCTGAGGCTCCCGGGTTAGGGCGGGCAGGCCGCCTGCCTGGCACGGAAGCGCTCAACGTTGGGAGCGCTTACAACCGTGCCAGGCAGGGCATTCCACTCGGGAATTGTGCGTGGGAAAAAAGAGTGTCTGTAGATGTCGGTGCGTGCGAATATGTGTTGATATTTGAAGTCGTGACTACTCCGGGTGCGCCCTTGGGCAGGCTTCAGAATATTGCTGGCGTCTATGTTAATATTATTGTTGACTACTTTATAGAAAAACGTGAGGCGGGCGTTCCTCCTCCTTTCGGAGTAGTAATACTTATAGCTACAAACTTGGCAGAATTGCACTCAATGAAACAGGATAATTTTCAACTTACTGTGAACATATTGCACACAGAAAATTGACGAATACATAGAAACGAAATTTTGCTTTCCAAATCTGTCAGTGTTCAGCTTTGCGAGTTTGACAAGGTAAGAAATGGGCGAGTCTCAGTCTGTAACAAGTCTCTTTGGCAACAGGCCAAAGGTCATCATAACACGCATGCGCACAGGAGCCATTTGTGTGCCTCTCAAGTTAGCAGAGCACAGTAATTATTCGCGACCCCCCGGAGTCAAGGACGAAGGAGTAAAAAAGTAGTGCGGTCGAAATCTTGGAGCGTCTGTAAACACTTATGTGAAAGACAGCGGAGCATGAACTTTGCTATATGGTAGAATAATGAGTCGACTTTCAGATCGTATTGTATAAGATCATGATGTTTGCCCATTCCCTGTATCAATGCGCGTGACCTTTACAGCTGACTGCCTGGGTGTGTCGGCTGCAGTTCCACATGGCCCCGCATGACCCAATTTAAAAGAGGGCTTTAAAAAATTTCAAAACGATACCTTTTTCTGTTTTTCAATTATTTTGGTAGGTTACACCACCGACTGCACCCTGCTATGATTTTATCAGCGTCGATCTCAGTCACCTTGTGGGCCTTAACTATAGAAATCCCCATAGGCCGAAAACTGTGTTCTGTTACCAAATGTCATTAAACCTGGCTGTAAATAGCATTTGTCTTGTGAAATGTTTGCATTTTGGAGCAGGATGGCGTAGCAGTGGACAAACGGGATACCACCGGTCCGTCTTTGTAGCTCTTTTGCTGACGTAATTCGATAAAAACGTTGAATTCGACACCAAATATTTTTGGGATATAAGTCAAGCGGCGGAAGGCGTAAGTCTGTATGTTAGGAAATCAGTACGTTTTGCGATAGAAAAAGAGGCATTTTGCGACGCTAGTATTCGTTTCCCGATATCTCATTTACGACATCTATTTTGCAGCTCCTCTGTACGATTCATGGTATGGTCGCAAACTTATTTTTTGAAGGATGAAAATCATTGTGCGCCCGGATACCATCCATAAGTTACGTAAGGCAATCCAGTGGCCTTATATAAGATAAGGGATAATTGTTGTGATGATGGGCGGGGCGCCTCGAGTTTAATTGAGAAGAAAACAGCTGTTACGTAAGAACGTCACGCGTACACAAGCTCCAAGCAGATGCAGCAGTCGGACATGGTTTCAGCTTTTTTATGGTATTTTGTGCGTTTGAATGAAGATACATGGGTGCTTTACAAGGTCCACAAGATATGGTGGAAACAGCACTGTCCAAACAAAGTTCCGGTCTCCCAAATATCAGACAAAATAGAAGGAAGGCAACTGAGGTTTGCTGGGCACTGCTACAGAAACAACAAGGAATTTAAAGCAGTGACCAACCAATTCTATGGTCCCAGACGCCCCCATAGCAGCCTCTCTGGAGCCTTTTTCCGTTAGAGCCTGACAGCTTGGGAAAGGCGATGCAGAGATATTAAACAGAGACTTCTGGACAGCCATGATGGCTCGGTGGGGAAGGGGGAGAGGCACCCGTCCACAGGTCGATGAAAAATAGTAGAAAGTGGAGAAATATAGACACATAGGATGCCAGGTGAGTTAGCTGGCCGAGAAGTATGGTTTGCAACCAGCTAACCCCGCTGGCATGTTATCTGTCTATATTTGTCCAATTTCTATTATTTTTTCAGCAACCTTTGGAGCCTAATAGAGGCTAAGACTTCCATACGGACCTCATACGGACCTGAATACGTACGCACGTGTGAACCCAGCTTTAGGAGGTGTGGGTAATTATGTTACAGACGAAACTTACAAAACACCGCAAAATGGGGCGCTCAAACCACCGACTGCTGCATCTGCCTGGAGATAGTTAACGCGTACGGAAATGGCTTGTACGAAAAGGGTCCAAAATTTACGATTCCTTTATCATAATCATAAAATGTTGAAAAACGCAAACTGTACAAGTGGTTCTCTAATGCGTTTGTCTGCGCGTTTGCGAATTTGAACTTGGAACGAACCCGCAACTCACGACAGTCATGTTTGCCTTATAATTTTATCAAAATGCATCTTCTCTCTACTTGCAGCAAACCCTTCCCCAATTGGATCCTTAGTTACGTCAGTTGTGAAATGCCGAGCGTATTCGTACCGAGCACAGACCAATGAGTCGAAGTACAAGCAGATGTGGCATCACAACATTAACAACAGCAACAACGACAGCGGAAGAAATCAAAGCCGATTTGAGAGTGGGTGAATGATACAGTACAAGCCAGTTAATTGCACAACGGATTAACGCACACTTCTGTTAACTGCACGGAATCCCAAAATCCCAGGTGCGGTCCACCTAGATAGCTTCGCATTATTGCACCATCCGGATAATTGCATGAAATTTACTGGCAATTAGGCCGGGCAATTAAGCGGCTTCTACTGTACAAGTTTTGGTGCAAGTAAGTTTGGATCATGAACGCAAAATTCAAATCGTTTTGAAACAACCTGGCTCCATATGGAATGAATCCTACTTCAATTGGGACTTTGTTTCGTTGGTTAATATTTGATCGTGGGAAACGTACAAGACATAGAAAACACTGGACTGAATGTGAGGGGTTATCGGAGGGATGTCAGTGCGCAAATTTAAAAGTATAAACTGACCAGTGACTACTCTTAAACAATCTTTATGGTAAAAGTATCTCTAGTTTACATTCAAATTTACAATACTTGTTCGGATTTGTTGATATCGGCAAAGTGGCTGTATAAAATATAAGGTGAGAATGATGACGTGGCTGGTCTATCAGGGCGAACTTTTCAACTACAGTCCTGGAGTTGAAACAAGTAAAGAAATCGACCAGAAATGTCTTTAGTGCGTTAATTGCTCTCCTATGCAAGCTCAAACCCCTAACAATTATCTATATATACGGAAGAAAAACAAGCATCTATGCTTTTCGATTACGATTTCTAGCACGTTTTTCAACTCGACAGGGAGGTCAGGTTAGAGTCTGGCATAAAATCGCTTTGCAGATCAAACGACAAAATATCTTAGCCTCTAAGATCGCCGACCCTTCCCACTCCCGGTCGTCGACGACAAACTCAAACCCTCCACACCAGCCCGCGCACCCTCTCACGGGGCTGACCGGCTCGCCGACGAGACCCGCGCGGGGACGCCCGGGCCCACCCCGGAGACTCCCCACCCCGCCCCTCTGATACCAGTCTACTCCCCGCCACGGCTATGGCCGCTACATACGACGGAATAAATCAAATATGGTTCATATTTAAACAAACAAATGTATCTGGTTATCCACTCACCGTTAGAAAGTGTTTCCTCTCTGATATCTGTATCCCCGGAGGATTGGACTCTTGTCGGGGGCTCCGCTTGAGGACTAGAACTCGTTATGTCTCACGAGAAAGAACCGATCTGAGACAGTAGAGACTGACCTTTCTACTAATTACTCAGACAAAAGATCCCGCCAATTAAGTCATCACCTTGAATACCTTTCTCTTGACCCCTTCGCCTTTCTTCAGCATATTATGTAACGGATGATCCGACTCAAGGTTCGCTCGGAAATCTCCGAGCAAGAACGCACGAACCGAACTTGTAAAAGTTTTATTCTCCTTAAATGCGATGTGGAATTTACTAAACTGTTTGCAATGGCCCACCTTAGCAGTCGCTGGGTCGTTTTTTTAGCACGAACTGACGATGAGAGCTGAACAATACCACCCTGTTATTACTTCAGGTAAATTTGTACATTTTGGCAACGTAACCGTAAACAGGGTGGCAGGAAAAACAATCAAAATCATCAACAGCATCGGTTTTACCATTCAGGCTAAATAGAAGCACCGACAGTGTACTTGATTTGACACAATGTCTATCTTTAGCTAATGCTGTATTATTGTGAATAAGTTTCTTTAGTCTTTAAGACAATATCATTGGCGTTGAAGACGACAAACCATCAGCCTTGGCAGCATTAGACCAAGCGATGACGTGTGGATAATGTGATAACGGGCAGGGTTGATGGCCGGAGGGGGCTTAGGGCGCATCTTTAAGCGTGGGAAAAAGTCAGCAGGTTACATAATCTCAGAGTTGATTTTTGGGTGACAAAATCGCCGTGCGACTTAGAATGAGCAGGCAGCTACAATTTTGAGCTAGAAAAAAATAGACCTCAGACTGATGACACTTCTTCTGATAGTGCTGCGTGGCTCACTTTACAAGCAAACAAACGGGGTCATCCCCACTTTTCTCGATAGGTGTGTCCAGGTCGTTGACCTGCAGAGGTTAGACCGCTGAGGCTCCCTCATAAGGCTACGTCACATTTCCGAACCAGGGCCCGGCCGGGCAGCTTTCGCGAACGAAAAGTATTATATAAAAGACATCAAAGCAGATCCTACGGTGCTATAAGATGGTATTGAAGCTGGCCAAGAAGTATAGCCGGCCAAAGAGAGTCAAACGGACACATACACACTCCTAGACCGGCCTCACTCCTCTGCCAGCTTTTGATACTATCTTATGCTACCGTAGGATCTACTTGGAGATTAATTAAACTACGCAAGACGTAGAGAGAATTGCCGTGGGCATTAGTTGCGTATATTTTTCCGTATACATTTCTATTTTTGTTTCCACAAACAGCCCGGCCGGGCCCCGGTTGGGAATCGTGACGTAGGCCATACCTGGGCCACGGCTTTACGTCACCATCTGAAACGATGAATGCAGTCCCTAACAACATGTCCGAGCTAGGCCCGACCATGGCGAACTAGTAGGGTTGCTGAATGCATTGATATTTTTCTGGCATCAGTGGAACCACTGTGTCAACATTGTGACGTTTTTCCAAGGCATCAAGTTTTACACTTTACACTTTATTCCAAATGCGAGACCAGATCACTCATATATCACTGTGCTGTTATCGATGATTACATGTTGTTCTGTATGTAGCCTTGTAGTAATATTGTGTATATGGCTAGTAGTTGTTATTGATTGCTATACATTGTACCTTCTGCTATTGTTGAACAATAAAGTTTATTCATTCATTCATTCATTCATTCGTTCGTTCGTTCATTCATTCATTCATTCATTCATTCATTCATTCATTCATCCATTCATTCAGTCAGTCAGTCAGTCAGTCAGTCAGTCAGTCAGTCAGTCAGTCAGTCATTCGATGCGTGATAATTGTAGCAATGCTGCTCTTTTTTTCTACATTTTGGACGATGCCATTCCGGGACATTTCTCCGCTGTTGATGTTACCCGGTGAGTCCCACGGATTCTCACGCCCTCCATGACCTATGCTACATAATTAGAAATAATGACTGTCCGGATCTCTGGCCCGAGGCTCATCTTGTTGGTATGAGCAAAAAAATACGCGAGGTTAACTCATAAATAACTGGTTAAAAAGGGTCCTCCTTGGTCACACTTACGGCGCGTTGTGTGCGAGGAGGCAACTGCTATGAAAGGAAGCGAAAGCAGCGTTTTGTCGTCAATCAACTTTTATTCCAAAAAGAAAATAGGAACGTTGTGATGTAAAGAACACCCCCAATGGCCATTTGTGGTGGTTCCGCTCAATCACTAATTGATTACTACTAGTAGTTGTCCCTGTCGGACCGGTATGTCGTTTCCGAACGGCGTTTGGGATTCTCCGTGAGACCTCGGGATTCATCGTGAGACATCGGCTGATTTCGCACTAGTCTGCCTGCGGTCATTATTTACAAGGTCACAGAGTCAGCGTACGTAGTAAATCAAGGCATTTCAGGTGCTGGCCAAGTGAGAAACTAGTAGAAATAGACAATATTTTGCAAGCTAACCCTGGAAACGTCGAGTTATACTCATCTTCTGATTTGCTGATGCTCAAGGTCACGTTTCACAGGTCTTTTTTTTTTAAATTTAATCCCGCACTTATTCTAACAACAGAGGCAAGGGTCCTTGAAATACTAGTGTGATTATACACATCTGGGCATGGGCCTCCTTCGTACAACGTCCCCAGTGACGAATACAAAACATCGGCCTTGGTTGGTCACATTAAGCTACGCTGTGACGTGTGCATAATTTAGTAACGGTTACTATGGGTTACTATGGAAGACTGAAGAAACATCGTAATCCAACTTATACAGTCTCAAAACTGATGTATTCCTCTACCATTCAGCACAGTTTCAACCTGCACTGATCTGAACAGACTTTTCAAATACTGTGACGCACTACTTTATAACCGATCGCGAACTACTAACGTTACATGTATTGGGGGCGAAGGTCGCGGATGAATACTGTGGTCTGCGACTTTGATGGTCATCAGAAGGGGTGCTTTGTAGGTCGTATTATGGTCCTCCCTGTAAAAATAGAAACACTTCGTTGTGTAAGTACTTCTTTACGCAGCCTTTATGCAAGCGTGGCCTTGCGGGCCTCAGCGGTAGTGCAGAACGCACATTCCGATACTTGCGTATTGCAATAAATCACTATAAACGTCAACTTTG